>NC_064877.1:88770646-88775646 GCF_943734665.1 Anopheles aquasalis
CGAGAACGCGTTCGAAGACACGCAATCGGTGGACGATTTGCGCGAAACGGACTCGCGAACGTCACAAAACTGTACACCGTTGCCACCGCCGACGGCACTGGAGGTGCTCGAAGAGGTAGATATCAGAGAGGAGCTGGAATCGGCCAGTGCTCAATCGAAAATGTTAGAAAATGGCTGTGATATGACTATTATGCGGCAATCGTTGACGGACGACGAGAAGAAACAGATCTGTGAAGCGGGCAAAGCAGGCGATGAGCCAACGCCATCTGCTACTGCTGCTCCTGCTGCTGCTGCTGTTGTTGCTGCTAGTAACAGCAACACCCGATGCTTCAATTCCCTGATCAATTCTGATGCGGTGCGAATTTATCGAAAGTATCTGACCACCAACTCGCCTCATCATATCGACATGCCGGCCACGATACTCTCCAGCATCTCGCTTGCCCTGTGCAGTAGCAACGGTATCTGCAATGAACAGCTGTTTGCCGAGGCACAGCACTATCTATTGGAACTGTTCGAGCGTAACTACTTGAATCCCTATCTGGAGAGTTCCTATTACTGCAAGTACACGCTGGAAGTGCTGACCGACGAGCATCTGAAGCTGCGTGACATTCTGGGTAGTGAGATGGCTCTCTTCTACTTCATGGAACATCTGGAACAGCAGGGCAAACGCCACTACTTGGAGTTTTACGTGGCGGCAGTCAACTTTAGGCGCTCTTTCGAAAGCTCCACCCAAGCCCAGAAGGATGCCGTTGTGCTGTATGATAAATATTTCTCTCTTCAGGCCACGTGCTCGCTGTTGTTGAGCGATAAAATTCGCTTCCAACTCGAGGAACACATTTGCTCTGCCGATACGGCCAATGTGGCCGAGTGTTTCGAACTACCCGGGCGCATTATTGAAGTGTTCCTAGAGCAGCGGTATTTTGCGGGATTCCTAAAATCACCACTCTACTGTCGGTTTATCAGCGAGCTGCTCGGAAAGGTAAAAACCAACTCGTGCAACGGTGCAATCGGTGTTCTGCCGGGAGCAAAACGGAACACCATGGTAACGGGGCGTGCTGGTCGAGGTCACCGTAAAACGCTATCGGATGTAACGAGCGATAGTAGCGGCACGTGTAATAATGGTACTGCTGGTCGTCGATCGAACGCGGTACCATTCATTTCATCGCAAAACACTCTACTCGCCATGCCCGATGCAAGCTTCCATCGTAACCGGAAACACATGTCCGCATCGCACAGCAGCGGTGTGGTTGCTGGTTCTCCCGGAAGCACCGACATGCAGATCGATTCCCGTCATCTATACAATCCCGATTTGCTGTGGCGACGCAATTCGACGGGAAGCGGACTCACATTCGGACGGGTTGATGCACTCGGTAGATACGAGCGAGACTTTGACATCACCGAACCGCCGGTTGGCGATGATCGGTGGAATCGTAGCCGGCTGAAGAAAGCCGTCCGGAAGCTGGTGAACCTACCGGAGGATAAGGCACAGGAGGAGCTGGCCTGGCAGGTGGCCGAAATGATTGTGAAAGACATTACGAATGTTACCATGAACCACAGCACGTGATTGGCGTGCGTGTTGTGTTAGAAGTACCTAACTTTCTGCGTAACCACGACATGCTTCCCATGATCTTAATCATGATGGTGCTTTCTATTAGTGAGCCGAGCGAGCGAATATTAACTGAAATCTCGACGCGTGTAGAGAGACGATCTAGCTTTAGAAGTAATATGATTCCTTCGTCGGTGAATCTTGATTTGCGTACGCCACGTTTACTCATTCTTGTGCATCACATGGTGATGGCAGCAAACCTACGTTAGCAATTCTCGAAATGTACACATGGTATCATCTCATTTTATTTATATCGTTAAAGTTTGTTTTAATCATAATGAATCATTAAGCCGATCATCAGTATGACAAGCGCTTCTTGTGCTTTAAGTCTCCCGTCCTGGCATGTAGAGTTCAAAATTGAGGGTTCAAAATATACGGTAAGATCGTCCTGTGCGACACAAAAGAAATAAAAATGCACAACGAAGCGCAAGCAACATGCGGAAGCCATAACACGGGACGGGGAATTGATATTCGGCGAAAGTAAATCCATGCGCGTGTACCCGAGGTAGTACACAGTTTTATGTTCGATGATTAACATTTTGATCATTTTATATGCAACCTATTGTCGGTCTTTTTAATGTTAGCCCAAGTACCCATGAATAACAACAATAGTTTAAGCGCAGAACGTGCGACGTTTAGTTCACTTCACTACCAAACACTGTACAATGTCTGTAAACATACTAGAATAGGAAATGAAATATATTTTCTTACATTAAAAACAGCCGATGGTCGATGGTTCTTTTTCTTTAATTTATTTCGAGTTTTCTGTAAACATTATTTTCCGTTGCTTGTGGCACACGCTGTTAGTTGTTCCTGGAAGATCAAAAGTGTTGAATTTAATTAGTAGTTTTCAAAAGTCTACCACAGTCTGTTATTTATATATCTGTAGAAAGGTGGCACGTTCGTGCTGCTGTACACGAACGTTCTAGATCCTAGTTACGACATCGAGATATAATACTGTTAATACTGTGTTTTCGAACAAAGATCGTAAAGACGGACTTGCTGTCGGCACTATCACTGTCCTCGCCGTAGTTTCCTGCTGTTTAAGCGGACCCGTGCGGGGACCCAGAAAGCGCCAATACAATAAATGCGACTCCGGCAAGGAGCGATACTTAAATTCTATAACTAGTGCGATAAAATAAAAAAATGCAGATTGTAGTTTCGATTTTGAGACAAGACGTGAATACTGGTGGTTCGCTGGGACGTCGTTTAGTCCTGTGCTGCCTTGCGGGCAAACTGGGTGAGAGACGAAATTTCGCTCGGATTGGAATCCGACGGTAGGTTGCTGAATTCAATTTCTTCGCTCATAATGTTTTCTGGAAAATAAAACCAACATCAGTGTACTGCGTTGTCAACAGACTAGAGGACTAACAAGAACCTACCCGTTGTTTCGTTCGTTGGCCACTTTTTATGGCTGGGTGCGTAGAGTACAATGAGAGCAAAAATGTAAATGTTCCACATGCCGTACACACCGGTGAAGAAAGCGGAGGTAAATTCTAGATCAATGTTCTCATCCCACTTCCAGCGACCTTCGGAAACCTGGCCAATTATGAAGCCAATCACGGTCAGAGCGGCACACAGCAGCGTGGCCAGCATGAGAAACTGGAAACGGTAGATGATGCCCTCATAGTGAAGCCGTCGAGCCGATGACATCGATGGGAGCGAGGTGCGTTTGATGTTTATGTTGCAAAACACTTTCCAGATCATATAGCACAGGAAAAAGAAGTAAAGACCGGCCGAAATGCCCGCTAGAATGATGAAACCGAGCTGAAAAGACAAATGCAATCCATTATCCTTCCAATCAGCAATCACTAGATGATGGAGTGTGCGTACTTACCGCCACGTTAGCGCCAACCTTCGATACCCAAATGGAGTAGAAAGGATTACGCAGTTGCACTCCTCGCTCGCACATATCAAACAGGAACAGTGATACACAACCGACTGCCACCGCACTCAGATGCTTCCAGTACGTTTTGAGGCCAGATTTTTCTCCAGTTTCTTGAATCTAAAAATTAAAAGCAAAGCAGCATGTGATGTTTTTTTCTGGTGCTTCCTGTACCTGTAGCGTGGCTCGAATATACTCACCAACATGTGTTCACCGGCAAAAACGAGCCAGAATGAAAGAAGTGTAGCATAAAACACTCCCTGGCGTATGTCGCTGAGAAGAAGCATGAACGGCATATCAAAGAACAGCGTCAAATACTCCAGGGGCAGGTTCAGAAAGGTCAGTGCACATCCCAATGCGAGTAGCATCTCTTCCAGCAGTGCCGGTTTCCGGTGCAACAGATGGACACGCTGCCAGAACCAGGCCATGATGATGATGATGAACGGCAGGAAGACGGTTTTTAAAGAAACCCAAACTTTGGTAAATCCACCGTTCTGGTAGATGACCGACAGATGAACGTCCTTAATGTGCCCGATATCGAGATTCATACGGCGGTCGCTATCTACTGGCAGGCGCACGTTCAGTAAATAGTAATCGTGATGCAACGATCCCAGTTCGAACAGTGGAATCGTGTTGCAGTTGTACAGATACTCATCGGTAACGTCTTCTGCGGTGCAATCGAGATCTCGCTCTTCCAAGGACGACGCGATGTACTTCCAGTCATGATCAGTGTCGCCCTTGTTGCGATAAGCCAGTCGGGCATCGATGGTAATTTTGGTGTGCGGTTTGTGCAGTACGTTAGCATCGAACGCTATATCGGTCTGCAGCACGCCTATCAGATTCTGCTGCCAGCGTGAGTAATCCAACTGACGTCCTTCGCGCGGTAGTGGCATTTGAAATACGAACACGATCTGATTGGCCATCCGCATGTCGTCACTCTCGATGTCGATACTGTCCAGGCTCTGGCAATGATCCTCGCCACGTGAGTACAGCCATATCGAGGTATCGTTGTGCGAGCCAGGGATATCCTTGCAAATCGTCGCCAAGATCGTCTGTACGCTAGCTGGGACCGGTGCTGCGGCGAATAGAATGAGAAAAAGATTTTAATCAACTATCACGTTTCCGTTGCAATGAACCTGTCGGTGGGCCTCGCACACTGCCACCACGCATCTAGACTTGCGCATGGCCGCGCAGGAAGAAAACGAAGAAAGCGTCGGCTACTGTGTGATGTGCTTGGGAAATAAACAAAGAACCAATTTTAACGACCTAATAGGCGCCATGGTCGAATGCTCTCCCCCACAACATCTGGATTATTTCAAATCCAGCCAGATTTCCGTCGTATAGCACTGGAAGTGGATCCCCTGCGAAGGAAGGATGCCGTGGATGCCATTATTTGCCGACCTGCACACTCACCTATGAGACCACCCAGCAAGAAGCACAACAGTTGCAGAATCAGAAGAATCGTCACCAGAATGCTCAGCTTCTTGCCGCTAAGATTCTCTAAAATTG
>NC_064877.1:88788146-88790646 GCF_943734665.1 Anopheles aquasalis
GTAGTGATCCGCTGAGCAGCAATCTGGAGAGTCCACCGTTAACGTAAGTTGCTAGCGTGTAGACGCCGCTCGGTGCATTTATCTGATTTGTCTCACTGTTTTCAGCTTATCCTGCCCATTCGTCAGGGCTTCTCAGTATCCAGCCGCGATTGTATTGCGCCCATCCAGTGGAGATTTTCTATGGTAACTGATAACACCGCGGTGCGGTTTACTTCGATCGTTCGTAACGTTTCTATCAGTTCTTTTCAAAATCAGCACAACTTGCACATAGCCGTTACATCTGTGGATGGTGATATCGTTGAGTTTGATGTCGATGGGTTGACCAAACGATCCGGCAAAAGGAACAGTGTTTGGGACCAGTGTCTCTTGATCGCTCAGATGCCAGAAGGGTGGTACGATCGATGGGACGAGGTGTTAGCAGCCGAATCCGCTAGACATCTGGTATGGAGCAAGGAGGCCTACCACGAGGAGAACCACAATTGCTACAGCTTTGTGTTAAGTTTTCTTCGACGATTGGAGTATGATGACTTCTCAGATTGCTGTCACGATAAGTAGGTACATAGAGAGGGTAGGAGTAATACGGAAAATTGACGCCGGTTTTCTTTCTGCTTTTTCCAGACTATTATTCAGTGAAAAGTTTATCGTACCGAAGACAAAAACTGCGGCTAAGTACATAACGATTCACCGCAAACTAGAAACGTGCTCGTACTGGATTGAGAAACAGTCGTGAAAGCGATCATTATGCAAATAGATCCCGTCTCGCCCATCTCAAGAGAATTAACTAGAAATTTCATCCGAATGTAACGAAAGCGTGTTAAATGAATGTTGAATTTCAAATCATATTCAAACGTGAGAGCGCAGCGTGCCCCACTAGGCCATTTCACGATCGTACAGTAGGGTTGCCCTTTCATGCGATATTCTAAGGAATTTTCATTCGCAAGATCTCGTTCAAAAGGATACAAAATGTAAGAAACCAATCAGTTCCTTTGCTATTTTTTCATTTTCGATTCAAGTTCAGATCAGCTGCATCGTCGGATCCCGGTTTGTACCTCCTTTGTGCCGATTGGTACACCAAAGGAAGACGGAACTTCGTGTCTATGGATCGCTCTGCACGCTCGGCTCTCGTTCGTTTGTCAGTGGCCACGGGGGTAACTGTCAAGATGACTGTGAGTTTCCGCTCCTGGAGTTCGAAGTAGAAAATCTTGGTCCGCTTGCAAAAGGGAAAAGCAAAAGTATCTTGTTGTTCCGTGCGCGCGCTACCGTGTGAAAAGAAAAGGTAAATTTTCCGGAAAACCCTTCCCGCAGTACTTTCGGTCCTGTGTATCGTCCTTGTGCGTGCATTAATGCGTTGTGCGTTTGGCTCGCGAGAAAAGAGCGAAGGCTAGTTCCGTGTGAAATTGTTCGGGTGCGCTGGGATTGATGGTGTATGGCTGTACGTGTGCTTACGTGTCCGTGCGACTCTGGATTTTTGCTCATCACTTTTGCTCATCAACAATTGCTGTGTGTGCGGGTGTGCGTTCAGACGACAAACAAGAATCTGTTCCCATCATGGCCCTGACAATCTCTCCGATCCCGTTAACCTGCCTCGAATGCGGGAATCGCTGCGGTCATCCCGAAGCACCAGCAGCAGCAGCAGCAAATTGGACGGAACAAAGCGCTGGTGTTGAGCGAAGATGTTGAACTCAATCAGGGGTGCGGCATGAGCGTTCAAATGGGCGGAAGGATAAGGAACCTGCTGCTGGCTGCTGGTGACAAATACTCAATTCCGCGAGAGAAGAAGCCGGAACGAGATGGACGTATGGTGAAGGCGAGATAGAACGAGATGGGACAGGAAGTTAGGGCGCAAGCGAGATAGCAGAGGGAAAATGATTTTTTATCAACCGCAGATCCAGAACGATCGACGTCCGGTTCTTGCTGGAGTGGCCACATTTGAAGCGAAATTTGGAACCAGCAGCGATGATTAATACACGGGCCTCCGGAGAACACACGCATCGATGTTGAGTTGTAGGAGTAATTCAATTTCCGAGTGAGAGAGCGCCAGGGCGAGAGCGAACAACGGACGGCGCAGCAGAGAGACACATCGGTTGGAATGCGTAATTTTCGTCGTGCCATAATGGTATTTCGCAGATGGATAAGCATTAAAATGCAATTTGCTGGGACCATCCCGCACAAACGAGGGCTGTGAAAATCCCCGCAGCCCATTTGCACGCTTCCCATCTGTTTTATTGCTTTTTCGCTAGATCCACACCTTTCGGGGGGCTGCTGCTGGTGCTTGGGACATATACCATCAGCATCATCATCGTCATGGTGGAGCAGCAAAGCCCCACACAAACACAACAGCATACTGTCTTGTTGTGTCGGCCAGCTCGCCCTGTGCCCTGTGGATCGATATGTGCACTACAGTGTGCAGCCCGACGAGAGTAGAGTGCGTGCATTGTTGGTAATCTGCTGCTGCTACTACTGTTGCTGTTGCTGGTGCTGCTGCGTTGTTTAGGCTGTG
>NC_064877.1:88815646-88818146 GCF_943734665.1 Anopheles aquasalis
TTACCCACATTACCACCTGGTTCATGGAATGGAAACAAAATGGCAAATAAGAGTAAGAACCGCCACAGATAGCTGAGCTTTTGGGGGGTCAATCGTGACTTACCGGATATACTGTACGTGACATCACCATTCAAACCATCGTCCGCATCGAACGCGACGACGGTGTGGATTACCGAGAGCTCACTGTTCTCGGGAATCGCTAGCGGGTAGCACGAACCCGGAATAAACTCTGGCGCATGATCGTTCACGTCCGTTATCCGTACGACTAGTGTGGCCACATCGAACTGTGGCACTGGATCGTGTGTACCACCGGAGATTGGCGAAACCTTCTTGAACTGGCTCGCTTCCGTCACGTAGATCGGAATCGTGTACAGATCTTTGCTCTCCCGGTCGAACGAACCGCGTGTGGTGACGATACCACGAAACGAATCCACCACAAAGTGATCCTCACCGACCCCTTTCGGTATCTCGTACGTAAGATTGACGTTTCCCCCTGTGCTGGCCACATCGGTGAACGATTTGGCCGACACGCGCACCACGAAGCTACCGCTGGGGACATTCTCGGTGATGTTCACATGGTAAACGGACTCGAAGAACCGGGGTGGATTGTTGGCCGTATTCTGGATCACTATATGCAGCGTCACCTTGGCATCGCGTGCCCTCGGTGTACCGTGGTCACTGGCCGATATCACGAGCTGATACTTCCCACTGACCGCATTCCGTTTACCACTGTCCGCGATAAAGTTGCTGCTGCTAAACGGTTTCGCCAATCGGATCGCTCCGGAATTAGCATCAATCGCGAACCGTTCGTCCTCATTACCACTAACAAAGTCGTACTCGATCCGCCCGTTCTCACCACTGTCCGGATCGATCGCTACCACGTGGGCAATGATCTGATTGATCTCGAGTGCATCACTGATGTAAACCGTACTGTCGGCCCCGGTTGGAATGACGAACTGGGGTGCATTATCATTCACATCCGTCACCATGATGCGGGCCGTGGCGGAAGTAGTGAGCCGTTCGGTCACATTCGACGATTGATCCGTCGCCTGGACAATCAACAGAAACTCGGGCGTTTCTTCGTGATCCAGCGGCGCCAACAGAGTGAGCGAACCAGTGAGCGAATCAATGGCGAAAAGGTCCCGCTGTCCAGCGATCGTCGGTTTGGAAAGATTAAACTTGATTTCCGCGTTGGTACCGGTGTCATTGTCCTGTACCGTAAAGTTGTACACGATCGCACCGACTGGCGTATCCTCGGAGACGTACACGTTGATCGGATCACTGGGCCATTTCGGTGGATTATCGTTCACGTCCGCTATTTCAATCTTCACCGTGACGGCCGAACTCTGCGGGTTGTTACTGGCACTGGTGTCGAGCGCACGGATCTCCATTCGATACTCACTCTGCAGCTCACGATCCAGTTGCCGCGCAACGACCAGCTTCCCCGAGTTACGATCAATATCGAACGCACCCTCGGTAATGTCCGTCGTCAGCGGTGTCAGCGTGTACGTGATGTGTAGATCGCTACTGCTCGCAATCACATTGTCCATCTCCGACTGTTCACTGCCACTGATCGATCCGATCACATGGCCAACACCAACATCTTCGCGTAACTGTGAACGATGAATGAACGGAATCAAGTTGTGAAATGGGACGTTTGACAAGAGCATTCGATCTCACATCATGATCATCTGCGCGTCGATACTTACTCGAAACACAAGACTGGAGCTGGTGAAGGTAGGCCGATTATCGTTCAAATCCAGCACCTCGATACGCAGCAAACGCACCGTTTGCTTCGATGGCAGCCCATTGTCGGTTGCGGCCACGGCCAACCGATAGATTGTCTTTTCCTCGTGATCCAGGGATGTCTTTGTGCGGATCACTCCGGTGAGCGGATCGATCGAGAAGATTCCGTACCCATCCGAATCGCGTCCCTTGAGGATCGAGTAACTGATTGTGGCATTCCGGCCATGATCGCGATCGATCGCACGCACCTTCACCACCTCCGTCCCGATCGGTTGCTCTTCTCGCACACTGACAACATCCTCCTGTGGATCGACAATGTCGGGTGCATTATCGTTCACATCCAGCACCTGCACGTGAACGGACACTCGTGTGCTTCGGTACGGGGTGCCTTGATCCCGTGCCTCCACCACCAGATCGTAGCTAGCCTTCGTCTCTCGATCCAGTGACTCCCTTGTCGTGATCTCACCTGTCAATGCATAACACGAATGGGTGTGAGTGCGTTCCTGCTCTTTGTGTGATCTTCACGACCAACTCCGGAGTACTTACCGGAAACGGGATTAATCTGGAAGCTGGTGTTGCTCGGAATGAGACTGTACCGAACGACTGCATTGATACCGGCATCGGCATCCGATGCCACCACCATCCCGATGACCGTCCCTCGGCGCATATTCTCCTCGATCTCGAACTCGTACACAGTCTTCGCGAAGCTCGGACTGTTATCGTTGGCATCCAGTATCGTGACGAGGACGTGCGC
>NC_064877.1:88830646-88835646 GCF_943734665.1 Anopheles aquasalis
GAGGTATGTAGCTCATGTTAAGGGCAATTCTCCACGAACTCGGTGGCGAAAAAACGGTGCTTTTTGCGGTGTGCTGGCCAAACAAGGCAACAACGGGAAGCAGACATAAACCGCGATTGGCCAAAATAATTGCCAACGTGCAATGTGTTCGGTTCCGCACAAAAACAAGGACCTTCGCTCGCTTCCCTGAGCTGATGCTTCGCTCCATCATCAGTGAAGATGACCGCGACCACGACCACAACGATGATGATGGTACGAGCGAGCGAGGATCACTTGAGAGCTTCCCTTGGCCGGATGAACGGATGGATAATGAAACCTTTGCCGCACACACTCGCTCATCGTTCGTCATGTTTCCATCAAATTCATCATTAACCGTCGTTCTGAGGGCTCGATGACCGATCGAGAGTGCAGCACCAGCAGCACAAGCAGCAGCAGCAGCATGAAAAGCGAAATGAATGCACTCTAATCTTCAACCTCCGGCAACCCTCAATCAGCGAAAAACTTGTACCACCACCACCACCACCGCTACCCTTCTTTTCAATTATCACCGCGCCAACCAACTGGCCCCAGAGTAACAAGATCGTCCTGAGAAGCGCTGCAGCAGCTGATGAGGCAGCAGCAGGAGCAGCAGCGCTGAAACGCAACAAAAGCTGAATGGAAATCGCCGGTAAATGAGATAGCATCACAATCATAATGCACTCTCTTTTGGGCGAGACCGACTGACGAGGGAAGGAGGGGGGGAATGAGGAGGGAGGCCCTCCTCCTGGGGTCTAGGGACCGGTTCGTGATTGAAACTCGTGCTCGGTGCTCTCGTTCCCTGCGCCACGGGTTTTTCATTCTTCGATTCCCCCCCTCCCACTCGGCCACTGCCACTGCTGCTGCTCGCGAGGTCCTCTGTTCCTGAGGTCGGAACGATCGCCCCACCCGGTTCTCGCTCGTTCTTTGTGTGTGCGCGCGCGCACCCCCGAGCACACCTTCGTGCCTGGCTGGCAATCGAAAAGTATGCCCTGCAGACAGGTCATTCGACGCCCTGAGGGATGAAAAAGAGGGAAATTGGCACTTCACTCCCTCTGGCACCACCAGTCCCTCCTCTTCCTGCTTGATTGCTGCGTTGCATGTGGCCAGCAGCAGACCACAAATGCATCATGTTCGATCGGTCCGATCGGTTAATTGCTGTGTCCTTTTTCCGCGCAACACACGCCAGAGGATACCGGCTGGCTGGCGGGTTGGCCAGCGATACGGATACCGCGCATCATACCGCGCGCTGATGACAGGATCCGAGCGCGGAATCGACGGAACGAAAGGCGGCACCGGCACCGGTATAGGGGGGGTTCAAAGTTTTTATGGGATGAGCATAGTTGGTTTTTATGACGGAAAACCCCCCTTCTTGATCATACACTCCGCCACGCCACCGTTTCCGTAAAACAATTCCCCCCTCGCGTGCATGTGCGTGCTGCTTGGCCGCCGCCACTGCTCGGCCGCCGCTTCTTGGGACCCCAAAAGGGAAAACAAAAGGGTAGAAGGCAGAAGGAGCAAAAAGAATCATCATCATGATCCATCAAAAGATATGGACGAGGGATGATGAGCTTTTCGCCCCCTCGCTCGCCACCACCACCACCACCACCAGCATGTCGAGCGAGTGAGGGCGAGGGGGCGCTTTGGCATCTCTTCCGTCTGAATGTGATTATTATTTTCTTATTATGGCTCGATTCCGTTTTCGTGTGGATAATTTTCCTGCTGCCACTCCGGAGGAGGAGTGACCACCATCACCACCAGCACGGGAGCACCGGCAACTACCGGGTGTGCTCTGGTTTATCTTGATTTTAAATACTATTCGAAGAATTCCAGCTGGAGCAGTTCGAAATCCTCTCGGTCGCTCGGACTGACGATCGTGCTGCACCATTACTCACGCGTGTTTCCGTTCGCTTGTCGCGATCTATCTAGACCCTTTTTCGCTGCCAGGACCTCTCTAATTGAGCCCAACATATCACACAAGACATACCTGTAATAGAGGAGGGAGGGAGAGAAAATGGTTTTTAGTACAAAACTAGTAGTGCGATAAGAGGACAGGACTAAGAAACGTTCTCCACCGCCGTGTGATGACCGAAGGATCGAAAAATGTGCCCATAATTATGCATTTCAAGCCAAAATGCACTGACTGACTGCTGATCCCCCGTTGATGGTGCTGTGTGAACGAGCAGGGTGCCGAGGGTGCCATTACTAATTATGGAGAAGAACCCTTCGAGGCAGGGCCTTCGAGTGGAGATAAAGATGAAAATCCGATCACCATCATCCGGCGTACACCATCCGCCAGATGGCCAATCACGCCCGGGAATCATGGACATCAACGGGCAGCGCAAGCAAAGTGGACAGGACGATCACGCGGTGCTGCATCTGATCGTATTTGTGCAGCTACCGGTCCGATGCCACAGGACCGGTACTTACTAACAAACAGAGAACGAACGAGAGAGAGAGAGAGAGAGAGAGGATGCAGAATGGCCAGGCCAAAGCGTACGGGATGAAATAGATAATTATTTGATAATAAAACCTGTGTCTGTGCGCGCAGATCCCGACTATCAGGGTTGGTCGCGCGATTGCGTGAGTCCCAGCGATCGTTTGCGCAGATGCTTCGCCCTCCCCCCCCCCCCTCTCCCCTCACGCACGCATTCTTAGTCCGCTGCGGTCTGCGGGCAGGGCCGTTCTTCGATTTTCTATTCCCAAACGTCACCTCCTACTGCAGGTGGAATGATTGCGCGCACGATCACTGTAATCACTCGAGCGGGGCCGATGTGCGGCTCGGTTCGGTTCGGTTCGGTCGGTTGGTTACACGGAAATGAGATCCGCGATGGAGGGAATGTATTTAATAATCATCGACAACATTTTAAAAATAATTACAAAACACATCAGGGCCACAGCGCAGCCTGAGAGTGAGCGAACGAGCGAGCGAAAGAAAGAAAGAAAGCAGCCAACGGAACACTGGCCACGCGATGGCCAGCGCCAGTGCGATCGCCAAGATGGCAGACCAGGCAGAGTGGAGTGGAAATGATGCCGCAAAGAAGCAAAGAAAATGGCGATGGGGCTCGCTCGGACACCCTATGCTCGGGACGGTTACACCCAGGTTGACAAAACCTACCGGCCGCCCCTTACATGCGCGAGTCTCGCTTGTGGTCGATACTGATGCGCCATTACGCGCACTGCATCTTATAGATGCATTACTGTCCGGCGATAATGGAGAAATGATGAAAAATGGTCAGTTTCATGGCGAGTTCTACGATCCTTTCGTTAGCGCGGGATGGTTACTCGTCCCCTTTTTTTTCCTAATGATTGTTCCCGGTCCGTTCGTCGATACGCCGACTGGATCCAGGCCACGCTTCAGCATCTAGCCAGAAATGGGCGATCTTTGCTAAAGCCAGTTATCTTTAGGTCTCGATTATGAGTGTATGATTTTCCCTTCTTCATCCTTACCATGGTAGAGCACGTTTGAAGTAGTTTTGTTATCGAATGATGCGGAAAAATAAAATCTTTCCCATTAATTCCCATTGGAGGGGCTTCGGTATTTTCGGGCCAAAAAAAGACCCGTTTTTGACGATTTTTTGTGACGTAACCATTCAACTTAATGTTTTCAAGTAAATGCCATATTAATTTACAACTTTTGAAGAATATTTGGTATTGTTTTGAGCAACATTCATTAAAATATTAATCCATGACATCAAATTTTGTTGGCGTGTCGCCGTAAAGATACTTTTTACGGTGCCCATCGTAGCAACATGACGGGTCATGTGAAACATACAAATCGATATTCGTTAGACAGATTATAAGTTTATCTAGGTAGCCCCGGAGAGTTTTTGTTGGTATTCCTTTCTTTTCGATTTTTGGCAGATTTTTAAAGTTCGTCGTTTGTCAAACGAGGTTCGTCGCTTAGAAGGCAAGTCTTTTGATTCGCAACAAAATCGCCTCTTTTTTGATGGCTCATAGCTGCGTGATGGCCCATCAGAAAAATACAAATGGATACTCGTTTAAAAGATTATAAGTTTATCCAGGTAGCCCCCGATAGTTTTTGTTGAATTTCTTATTTTTCGATTTTTGGCAGATTTTTGAAGTTGAATAACTGATACTTTATGCTATTCTGCCAAAAAACATGAGCTTTACATAATTGTTTAAAAAAGTATCAACAATTTTAATGATATCTCGTCGGGACTATCTGGCAAAAAGTTTACAGATTATGTGTTAAAAATTTCAAATCGATCGGTCCAGTAGTTTTTACGTTACGATGGGCACCGACTTTTGAAAATGTTGGTTTTGGGAAACGCTCTTCAAAGAAGTGGATTTAAAAAAATCTATAAATCTGTCTGTTTTGAATGAAAATTTCGAAGAACTGAATAGACCAAGTTGGCAACAGAAAGGACATTTTGACAGTTTTGGCTACTGTGATGGTTGTTGGTCGATGGTGACTCATTATTGTAGATTTAGCTTTCTAGCCCTGGAAATGTGTCCCATCTTTAGGGATTATTGCACAAAAAGAGAACGACCGAAGAACGATGTTAAAAACCAATCATAAGAACATTTGTTTCGTTCCTGAATTGATCCCGATTCACCCGTGAGGTAAACTGTTGTTCGTTATCTCCCACCACGTTATCTAGACAGCGTCGATGACTGATAAGCATTGACGATGATCGGAGCATAAAAGCTTCGCCAGAAGGACAGGCAGTTGCTGCTAGAAACACATTTTTGAAATGTGATATTAATCACTCAGAAGAGTTGCAGTTTCCGATTGTATTTGCGGAAGAAAATTCAGTAACATTTCACTGGTTTTGAGCTTTTTCTATATTTAGTATATCTTTGCGATCATCAATCTTCGGGCATTTCAACTAACGGTTCGTCACAAGATCCCTGGTACGCAATTCGGAGGCTTATCGAACGCGTTGCCAGCTCCTCAGCCTTACACTCCAGTAGGCATCTGTTGGCGTACGTTTCACTATCAGTTCCACAAACGGGGTTGT
>NC_064877.1:88853146-88855646 GCF_943734665.1 Anopheles aquasalis
GCCTATCATTCGATTGCAATCGAGCAGCAATTCGAGTTCTCGGCCGTTGAATTCGTTCGATTTGTTCGCCGCGTTCGTTCGAGACCCCTGGCCTGGTGTGGCCTGGCCTGGACTGTCCTGGAATTGGCCGTGAGGCCCCGGAGCCGGCTCGCTTGCACCTCGCGCTAGACACCGAGGCCTCTAACCAGTTCGAATGGCGAAACCACCCAACACACCCAACCGGTTTCCGTCTCACGTGGCCAACCGGGAGCAAGGGCAGGCGAAGGCGACGGCGAGAGAGCGCGCTCTGTGCTGCGCTCAATTAAAATCCCACCCAACCTTGTCGTCGTCTTGATCGTCGTTGTCGTTGTCGTCCTCGTTCGGGCGATGCTGTGCAAAAGCCCGTTTCTTCAGCCCTCGGTCTCTTCCGCCGCGGAGGAAAGATCAAAATCGGATCGGGGCCTTAAAACTGTTCACCGAGACGACGGCGATGCGAGGCGAGGCGGCCGGTCAGGGGTGCGACCTGCGAGCACACCACCTGCACACCCCCCGGCACAGTGCCCCCCTCGCCTGCCTGTGGACGGGACAACAATGTCGCTGAAATGTACCGATACCAAAATATGTCATCGAGAGCTGTCATTCAAACGAATATGGCCGCCGTGAGGAGGGGGGACACTCCACTACATGTTATGTGCGGCTATGATACGCGTATAATAAATGAAATCGCTTCGCTTGGCTAGTGGTGCTGCTGCTGCTGCTTCCTTCCGATAAAACCCGGGCGGGCGACCAGAAAGTCAGACTCAGGGGAGAAACCCACTCGTGGCCACGTTGAAAATGGCATTGAGTTGTATTCCCGGGGCCACGCACGCATGTTTCTGCGACAATCGCGTTGACAGACCTCCGCAAGCCGTCCCAAAAACCCATTAGATCACTCGAATTATAAATCAATCATTTCACCGTTCCGCTGTGGCCGTTGCCGGCACAATAGTGATCTCCTTTCGAAACTCCATTCCCTCTGGACACGAGGATCAAACCGATCAAGACGCAGCGAGTGGCGCAGTAGGTGCTGTCAATAGATGGAATGTCTCGATCTACCCCACCGGGGAGGAAGACTCGTCGGAGGTCTGGTCCAATGATGACGATGATGAACACGGCGCGTTGATGCGGCTCGCGTCATCATCATCCCCCAACACCAGACCAGCCCAACAGAGAGACACAGAGAGAGAGAGGAAAGAGAGTTCCAATTCAGTCCGCGAGATTGTGTTTGCTACGGAACAAGACCTAGAACATGGGTTCGGTGCTGCGTCCTCATGCGTACGGAGTGAGGGGAGTGGGTGGAGGAAGGAGGAGGTACATCACAAGCCTCAGTGCGGGACCACACTGCAGTCCCGGTGCATATAGTGCGGCTCTGTCGCCGTGATGACGACCGTGGCCGCGGTGGAACGCGGTGGAAACGAAGAACATGAACATCCGAACAAGACACGAACCTGGCGCGCGCGCGCCCGCGCTTGGTGATCGATGGCCCGGCCAATATCTGGGTGCTGGGGGCGTCTAGTACATTTCTTGGAGCGGTTTGCACTGCCATTCAGCCCGTGGCCCCGGGCAGGCATTGCGTGGGCAACAATGTACCAGCTTTCCACCCCCCCCCCCCCCCCCCCCCCCGGGACCCCGGCAACAGCAAGTGCGGCCCTTTTTATGGAGGACGCCTTTTATTTGTTGTGTTTTTGTATTAGAGTGCATCTCGCGAGCGAACAAGCGAGCGATCTAGAGCAATAGGACATAGCCTCTGACCCTCACCCCCTCCTGCCCACATTCCACAAGACCGAGGAGGAGGAGGAGAAGGAGAGAGAGAGAAAGCGAACGAACGAAGCACAATCGTCGCTTGATAGCGCGTCCTGTCCTCCTCCTGTTGCTGCTGCTGCTGTTGTTGTTGCTGATTGGTGGTCAATTTTCACCTTTCAAATCGAAGCAAACGAATAAGGTATGATAATCGCAACCGGCCACAACCACGCTGATGACGCGCTAGTGGAAAGAGAAGGGCAAAAGACCTCCTCCTGGATCCGGAAACATAAATGTGTCCATCTTTCCACCGATGCCGTCAATCCCCGCACAACCAGCAGCAGCATCCCCGGTCGCCTGTCACCTCCGGTCCCCTCCGCATTTCATCCCCTCTCCTCCCTCAATCACCTGAGGATCGCGGATGACGAAAAGGAAAAGTCAAGCATCATTAGCTTCTCCGGGCTTACCAGGGGGCTGCTCTCGATCCTTCCACCCTCCACCGCGCTCCCCTCCCCCCCCCCTCCCCGATGCCTGTGACTGTGTGATTGTGTTTTATTCATTTTTTGCTATTCAATTTCGTTTGTTCTTGCACTTTGTGCAGAAGCAGCGCATGGATGCTGTTGCTGTTGCTGCTGTCGTCTGCCTCCTTTGCTCTGTTCTGCTGGCTGTGCTGGCTGTTCTGGGATTCGGAGTCTCGAATTCGGAATTCGGAACAAACGGAAAAGAGCCCCCGAAGAGCCTG
>NC_064877.1:88875646-88878146 GCF_943734665.1 Anopheles aquasalis
ATGTACGATCACTGCGTGGCTCGGCGGTGCGCGGTGGTAGCGGCCAGTCAGCCCGTCGTGGTCGTCGCTAAACAAATAGAGCCAAAGTAGTAAAAGGCAAAACCTCGGCCGCTGAATTGCTGCAGGTGGGCACTCGTGGAGTGCAAGTGCAGTGCAGTGCGACGCTCTCGACATCGCAGCGCGCCGGCTGCACTACTGCGGCTGGAATGCTCGCGTACGTCGATTAAGGGCCGCGTACGACGTACAAAGGTCTCCCACCCGGAATTCATAGCTCAGTGCACGTCAATGGAGCTCGGGCAGCAGCACCGGCGGTGGCTACAAAAAAAAACACCAAACAAGTTCTTCTGTGGCCATCATCGATGGCCACGAATGGATTTACTTTCGATAGCGCTGCATGCCGCTGCCGATCGTTCGAATAGGCAACCATTTTTTCTGTTTTGTTTTTGTGCGGATTTAGCAAATCTGCATTGTTTTTCATCTCGGTTCTGTAGTAACCTATGACTGGTTGTCAAAACGATCAGAGGCCATGTTTTTTACTTTTTCTAAGCCAATGCAGTGGCAGCACTTAAGGGGGTACTTCGATAGTTATTTTTTTTTTGTGACACATATTTTTAATATTTTTCCCTGAAAGCTGACCCTTTCAAGAGTATTGTGTAAAAGTTTTGGATCAATCGAAGCAAAACTGAAAAAGTTAGAGATTTTTTAAATCCGCGTTTCATACAAAGCTCCATGCAGCTCGCTACTTCGAAGAGCATTTTCATAGTCGGTGCCCATCGTAACGTAGAAACTACTGGACCAATCGATTTGAAATTTTTAACACATAATCTGCAATCTTTTTGCCAGGTAGTCCCGACGAGATATCATTAAAATTGTTGATACTTTTTTAAACAATTATGTAAAGCTCGTTTTGTTTGGCCGAATAGCATAAAGCATCAGTTATTCAACTTCAAAAATTCTTCGAAAAATAAGAAATTCAACAAAAACTTGGCGGGGTTAGCTGTATAAACTTATAATCTTTCAAACGAGTATCCATTTGTATTTTTATGACGACCCATCACGCAGCTATGAGCCATCAAAAAAAAGGCGATTTTGGTGCGATTCAAAAGACTTGCCTTCTAAGCGACGAACCCCGTTTGACGAACGACGAACTTCAAAAATCTGCCAAAACTCGAAAAATAGGAATATCAACAAAAACTCTCGCGGGCTACCTAGATAAACTTATAATCTTTCTAACAAATATCGATTTGTATGTTTCAGATGACCCGTCATGTCGCTACGATGGGCACCGTAAAAAGTACCTTTTCGACGACATGCCTACCAAAATTTGATGTCATAGATTAATCTTTTAATGAATGTTGCTCAAAACAGTACCAAATATTCTTCAAAAGTTATAGATCAGTACGCCATTTAATTGAAAAAATAAAATCAAATGGCTACGTCACAAAAAATCGTCAAAAACGGGTCATTTTTTGGGCCGAAAATATCAAAGTCCCCCCTCAAGCGAGAAAAAGTAACAGGTGTATAAACTTAGCGTAGCCTACTTAAATGTTTGCAATAAAGTCAATCAAACATCGACGGGAAACCATTCTATGCCATTTATCACTAATATTATGCAGAGTTTTACTGGTATTTTGGATGTTAACTAATGTTATTTCAGAGAGTATAATTACCTTGATTAAAATTCACTTTTATACCTTTTCTTTTTCGTTAAGGAATGCACTCTTGAAAGCAATCAACTCCTGGGTACGATCTTTCGCTATTTTCCAGGCATAATCACTACGATCGAAGCACTGTTTTATTTCCCTTTTTATATCTCAATCAACCTTTATCATTTCTTAACCTCTCACTGATACTCACTTCTTCTACAGGTCACCATATTTATTCATGGCCCGTCACATCACATCACATCAAGAGAGCACATTTATTCGCATTTCAATTTAAACGACTTTGGATAACTTTTTAAAAGAAACACTTGCACAAACCACTTTCAACACGTACACAGATGGGCTGTACGTCATTAACTGCCAAAGGTAAACAGGGTTAAAGATTATTACCGGTGCCTGAACTGCTGCTGTCGGAAGCAGCTGATACAGCCGGAGCTACTGCCAGGATCGAACGAACGAATTTTTGTCACCATTTATCGGGAAACGCACAGCCGAGAACGCACTCGAATCGCTCGCAACTCACAATGTTGCAGGCGCCATTTGCTAGCGATCGATTTTTATCTTGCCGGCACAGACTTTGCCGAGTTAGCTCTCTTAGGTAGGTAGCACTTGCGCAAAAGGCTTCGCGATTCGATTCGATACAGAGCAAAATGTGTGAGGATACGTG
Organism: Anopheles aquasalis; assembly: GCF_943734665.1. Classification (NCBI taxonomy): domain Eukaryota; kingdom Metazoa; phylum Arthropoda; class Insecta; order Diptera; family Culicidae; genus Anopheles; species Anopheles aquasalis. The sequence continues at coordinate 88,877,978 of NC_064877.1, forward strand.
GGGAAATGGCCGTGGATGGAGAAAAACCCGTGAATCAGAAACACAAACGGCCGAAACAATCACACTTTACATTCCATTTCTTCATTTTTGCTTCTCTTCTCGCGACGGTACGGCGACGATGGGACCACGCACGCAGTACCTCCCTCTCTCTCTCTCTCGTCTCATGTGT
>NC_064877.1:88880646-88885646 GCF_943734665.1 Anopheles aquasalis
TTGGGGGTTGCAATGTGTACCGCGATCGCTTGGCTCGCGGCTCCAAACACGGCTGGGTCACAAATCATTCTCCTGCTTTTTGCTCTCTCTCTCTCTCTCTCTCTTCAGTGTGGGTTGTGTGTGCACCGGCCAGCAGCAGTCAGCGCACACAAGCGCAGCGGATCTTCGCGATCGTCGATCTTTGGAGGAGGAAGCGATCGATCTAATCCACCCAGGAGGAGTGGATGAGCTCTGCCTTTGCTTTTGGAGCAATATTTGACCCCATCAAGTCCCAAACGATCGAGTTTTTCCCCCCTTTTTTAGCCTTTTAGGATCCCACCGCAAATACTGTTGGTGATCGGCGATTTGCCGAAGGAAAATCGATGGTTCCAAGGGGAAGAGAGCGAGAGAACTTTTGAATATTCAACAATACGCGCAAGCCATGTTACGATCGCGATCTCCTCCCTTACTTACTCCTGTCTGCTCCGCATTTCTTGTTTCTCTCGCTCTGTCTCTCTCCCTCTCTCTCTCCCTTCCTCGGCTTGTTGGACCTGATGTCGATAGGCTGTAAAGTTCATTCGCTCTGGAGGCATTCCAACCAACCCCCTTTCGGCCGCAAGAAGCACCCTTTGCGTAGATGTTTTTGTATTGCCGTTCGGAAGCAGCGCTGCCACTTCATACGGCATTCCCTTTACGTAAGGGGCATCTTTCGCTCTCTCTCTCTCTCTTTCTCTCTCTCTCTCTCTCTCTCTCTAGTGATGCTGCTGCTTGTGGTACGCCGGTCTGCAAAGCTGCTGCTGCTGCTGCTGGGAAATGGAAAAGGCAATCATTATTAGCTAGGGATACGGCTGCGTGTATGCGTGTAGCGTTTGCACAAGTGTATTTTCGTTCCAGCATTAAACTCAAGGCAACTCAGGTCGCCACAGACCCGCGGAGATCGATCGAGAGAAGGTGATCTCGCGTCTCTCATGGTGGTGGTGGTGGTGCTGCTAGAGGTTGTTGGTCGTATGTATGTTTCTTGACTCGTTTTTTTTTTTATACTGTTTGTCGTCCAGTTTGTGGCCAGGCATGGCCAGCTACATCAGTAGCGGTATGCCGTATGTATGCCACGACGCGATCCTTAGCGACGATCGTGCTTTCGACACTTTTTTCTCTCTCTGTTTTGGTGTGGAATGCTCGCATGCTAGCATGCTGCCCGATCGGCAGCTTCTTATACAAACACACGGTGGTGTAGATGCCGGAAAATACAGAAAGGGGTGGATTTCATGGTGGGATCCTGGGGGACACTCTAGGACACGATGATTTAATGGTTTCCCCTTTAATGTTGATCTGCTCTTATCAAAGTACCAATGATCAACAGCACTCCTGAAGGACCTAGAAAGAGAACGAGTGGTAAAATGCTACTAAACAGAGCGAGAGAGAGGGAGAGCGATCCACAGGTTGAACCTGTCTACACGCTCACCACCGCAACACCTTCGCTCGATCCTTCGCGGGGTTCCTCAGGTCGATCGAAGTCAAAACATTGTTCCAGCCATCGAACCGGGCGTAGATGCGGTCTCCCTCTCACGACCGGCCCATCGTTCGCCCTCTCCTTCCCTCGCTCATTGATTTGGCTCTCGCTCTTGAGCGCATACCAGCCTCTTATAGCATGGCTCTGGCTCCCAAAACAGGTTTCCTTCTTCTCCCCCTGGAACGGACGCGGGTCAGTTCGTCAGGTACACGGTGAGATTTGAAGGGGAGAGAGAGAGAGAGAGAAGGAAAAAAGCGAAAAAAAAAACCGCGCACACACACGGATGCACGGACACAGAGGGAGTTTGTACAAGCGTACACGTATGTGTGCAGCAGCCTACTCCTCCTCCTCCTCCGTCTAGTCTATTCTCACTTCTGTCAACTCGAATTCTCCGCTTTTCCCTAGCTTCCTGCGATTAGAGGGACTTGACTGACTTTTCGAAGTAGGCCTAGTAGGCCTCTTCTTCATCATGGCGACGACCTCCTCCTGGCGAAGGACACGCGCCAGTGCCAGTTCCTTATCATTGAATTAATTCCCCCCCCCCCCCCCCCCTGCCAAGGCACGCATGGCAAGGCGGCACCAAAGCTCATTAATTGATTATCAATCGCATTGGCCGCATTGCCACCGAGGGTGTCACTGTTCGTGTGCATGTGTGAGCACTTCCCCCCACCTCCTTATTCAACAGTCAATAAGTAATCCGTTTTATTAGCTTTTCAGCGAGATAATCGAGATCCAGCAAATTGAATTTTGCCAAGTGCCTTGCTGTGGTGCAGTATCGCAGATCCGATTACGTCTACGATCGCACGAGCTACAGCCGTGTGTAGCCTGCAGCATCAACAGCAGTAGCAGCAGCACCGGATCGTCTGCACCGCGATCCATGGGAAACGGATTGGTGCGAGCTACCGTGCGAGCCGTCCAAGGAGCAGGCGCAACACCCTCGGATATGCGCTGCTGACAAGCATATCACCTCGACGCGATCACGGTTCCGATCGATCCGGGATCGAGAACGGCACACACAAAAGCTTGTCTAATTATTGCCACCATCGTTCGCCTAAATCATTAATCGCCTCGCTGCTGCACATATTATTGTACTGTGGATTGTGCGCACCAAGCAACAATTATGCGCATCGCATCAGGGCGTGCTACATTGTATTCCAAAACTGTCTCGCCGCTGCCGCCACCGCCACCACGGACTCATGTTACATTCATGCGATCGGAAGACGGACGGACGGACAGACGGACGGGCGAGCCACAGAACGTCTGGAATGGGAAAAGAGGGAGGACTCCCTGGATTGCCTTCGCTAGAATGGTTTACGCGATGAAAGAACACTTTTTTCCCTCCGTTTTCGGCTGCTACCGGCTGCTGGGCTGCGTTTTGGCTTCCACTTCGGACCTTCCTGCACGACGACGGCGACTGCTGGCCAGATACGAGAGACTGGGCACGGCGAGAAGAGCCAGCGCAAAACGTGACAACGGCGATGACGAGGACGATGACGACAGTGCGAGACGCGCCGAGGATGATGATGATGATGGTAATGATGGTGATGATGAGACGCAATCTTGGCGTGGCGAGGATTTCCATTTACGCCGCACCAGGCCACCGCCAGACCGCTCCAGACCGCGCCACGTCCTCGTTGGTCATCGCCGGAGGTTCCATAATGAATGCTGCGGAAACGAACGACCCCGCGCACTGGCGAGAGCAAGCGATAACGATTGGCTGCCAGCAGGACCTGCTCGCGATCGCCCTCGTGCGCACGCTCGGCTCGGCCACCAATCGGTTCGGAAGACGCGAAGTAGACCTCGGACTCGCCTTGCCCTCCGCCGGCCGGAACTTATCAACGCAACAATCTTGCATATGTGGCCAAGTGTGAGCCGTGCCTCGTGGCCTCACACTCGCTGGCTGGCTGTCTGGGCCGTCCGTCTTCCATCGGAAGGGAAGCTGAGCGTTGGACAAAGTCGCTGGCAATCGCGATCGTTCGGCGGCAACGGCGACGATGGCCACACAATTTATTACCTTTCTTCGGCTAATCTCGTTCTCGCGTCTCATTCCCTCCGCGCGATCGTTACATGATTCAGCATTGCACCGTTGGCAAGCCAGTGCGCCAAAGGGCCAAAGGGGTTCACGTCCACGGTGCCGCGCACGCCACGCATTCCACAGATTCTCGGCAGAGCGTGAGGGCGCTGTTCACACATTCTTTTTTTCTCTGTTGTTTTGTGACTGCCGCCCTGACCCTGCCTTACGGCGCAACGGCTGATGACCATTAGACCATCACAGACAGGCCGCCGAATCCCGCGGGAGGGGGATGCACCCGAAAAATCATTATTTCACTCCGACCATCCGGAATCGTCATAGTACACTGAGCCCGCTAATGGACCCCCTAGTTGGTCGGTCGGATGGGGTGTGATCGCCCGGTGATGGTCCGGTTCAAGTGAATCCCACTCCGGTGACCGAGACCGGGACCGGGACCGGGACACCGACAAATCCTCAACGAACGAGCGCATGCGGCCTCGACCAAGTCAAACCGACCGTGGTGGCGGCAACGAAGCCGCTGATTAGTAAGCAAACAAACTGCCAAAAACTCTGGCCAAGGTGTGCATGTATGTGAAGAAGCAGCGGCACTAGAGTCAGGGCACTGAAGGAGAGGACGCGGATCCTCTCGAGATTTCGGACACGCGGGAGGGCAGAAGGGCAGAGGATCAAACAAAAAGATGCCGCTACCGTCGGTAAACGGCAGTCGAGCAAAGCCAGGGACCGGATGCCAGGTACGTGAGGCGTACCGGACGGTTTGTTTGATCCTTACCCCAATGGGAATGACGGTGATGATGATGATGGGTCGGTGGTAAGCTGCGAAGGACCACGGACGAAGGATCTCCTTCATTAATCGTCTGACCACTCGGAGCTTCTAGCGTTTCCATCCATTCCATCCTGCTAGCGTTCCAGGTTCCGGGAACCGGGAATGTACTGGGTCCGCTTTGTCCGTTAAAGTCCATCCTTGGAGCGCGCAATAGCCACGAGAGGCCATGTAGGTGGTAGGTGGCGTTTATCTTAAAGCGCACGCTTTAGATTAGAATAAAGATCATTGTCCTGACCACCAACCAACCAAACCAACCAACTCCCCGGTCCGGGTCACACCACGACAACAGACAAAGATGTCCACGTCGCTATCATGGCAACGAGGATCGCGAACAATGGCTGGCTGGTTGGCTAGCTGGCGACTTCTAGACAACTCCCATGCCATGGTGGCCGCCCCTAGGTTCGTTCTCATTATGCAGTGCCAGTTGAGCACGATGTCGCACGACGACGCTGGTTGGAGTGCGCTTCATTCCGGCCACGGAACGAGAATGTTATTGGTGCCACTGAATGACTATATTATTTAGAGAATGAAGCGTAGACTAGACTCAACCGTGACCTTCTCCACGACTCCACGGAACAGTGAAGTGGCCCAAGCCCCATGGTCAACCGTCGGTCGATGGCATGCACAATTCCAGCACAGAGCCAGAGCCTCTTCAC
>NC_064877.1:88908146-88913146 GCF_943734665.1 Anopheles aquasalis
CTATCGAACCGTATCCTATTTTTATAGTAGATGCACCATTTCTTATGCCATTTTGTGTGAACCGCATAATTCACAGCAAGAAACAGACTAAAGGCCAAACTGACCATAAATATCCGCAGCATCGTGCGACGGTTTGTCGGTTCAGCTGAACGATCCATCCAGCAGTTTGCAATAATTCTGTGCTTGACCTGGCACGTTCGTCCAGTGGGGGTAGTAGCCTACGGTCGGTTTGAAACGCAGTATACTTTGACATTTGCTTTAACGCTTCGTCAGCTAAGCGTGGAACCATCGAGCACACACCACCGCTAGAAGTTAACCCATTTAACAGGAACTGGCTCCTGCTGTACCAACGGACGACGGCAACGACCATGGCAAACAGCTGGCCAAATATTCAGGGCACGTAAAACCCGATCCAGCACGACCCGGGCACATCGAAGAAGGAGGTGCAGGCCGGGGCCGGTAAGGCTGCAACGACTCAATTAGTAACATTAACCTATATCCAAGCGACGACGACGACGCATACTTGCTCCAGGAGCAACCACCACAGCTTCTCTTCGAGCGTGAAGCAAAGAAATCTCGGCACACGCTCTCTCGCGAACCGAGGAGTCTATCATCTGCGTGCTTCAGAGTGGGTAGAGAGTCGTCCTCGGAGTTACGGGGCACCTGGAGTTTCGTTTTCACCCACGAGCGGACACTGAGAGACGGAATCGCGGAGCAGATCCCCGAGGTTAAAGGTTCCTTGGCCAAGAAACAGCGACTTCTGCAACGCAAGACGCAAGAGACCTTTCCTCGAGTAAGCTCGAGCGAAATTGAGGTCGAAACAGAGTGCATCTCATTATGCTACCATCGCGACCAGAATGGCCTCCTGCTGCTGCTGCTGCTGCTGCTGCTGTACGACGCTTCAACGCCATTTGTTCTGTTGTTGTTGTGGTGTGGTGGCCCCAACGCAGCAGGCCTTGGGATCATCTTCTCGCTTGTTTTGCTTTCTAGTCCAGTGTTCGCGCTACGCCACCGACCAGCACCACCAGCAGCAGCAGCAGCAGCAGCAGAAGCAATGTCGAAACTATTAATCAACGTCTAACAACATGGCACTTCCTTACCTCTCAACCCACCGGAGACCGGTGAACATGACCCAGGCACGATTTCACGCTTCGATCAGCGGACAAGGGAGCGGGGGAAGGGGGGAGGAGCTGGTGCCGGTTCATCACTAACCACTTCCATCAACGTGTACGTCAACGACGACGAATCTTGAGCTCCAAAATGCTTGCTCTTCCTCCCGGAAGGATGCTTGCCACGGGAATGGGGCAAGATGGATGCTCGCGCGATTCGCCAGTTCGAGGTGTTCACGTCGGGACGATATGGTGCCACGCCGCGCTGGTGCTTCGAATGGTAACCCCAATGGATGCATAATTTATGGGTCCATTGTATCGGGTTCGCGCCCCGTAGCTCTCACGGTGCCATCCCGTGCCGAGAGGCTCCCGGTGGTGCCACAGTAGCACACCTCATTTTACAGAAATTGGTGCACCACGACCGGTACGGGAAGAGAGCCCCGTAATCGTGCACAACTCGCATCATTGTCTATCGTCATAGTGAACCGGGGGAGTACTGCAACGTCAGACACACTCGCGATCATGTTTGGTGCAAAAAAATGAACCCCATCTAAGAAGACTGCTGCTGCTGCTGGTTGATGCAATCTTGTTACTCATCATTCATCTCTGTTCCAGACAACCAGAGCTGCTGGTTGGTGCATACAACGTATGGCCATTGTTTTAGACTGCCCCCCCCCTCTTAAGAGGCCTGTATTGTTCAATCAGTGTGCATATTTTATGCTGTGGGATGATTCCGCTCATTATCTTGTCTGATGGACGACTGACACCGCCTTATGCATGTCGTCCAGCGCTTGCAATAAATTAGAGACAGAAAAAAACGATTATGATCACGCCCGCTATGCAACATACGGGAGATTCGCCCCACGAGAGAGATCTAGCATCCATGTTCGAGGAGTATTTTTTTTAAAATATCGATCGAAACCCCTCGCTACGTCTGTGCGTTAATGATGTGCGTTGAACTTGATATGCAAAACTGAACTCATGATAAGCTAGAGCGAGTCTACGATAAAGGTGACTTTCACCTACAGTTCGAATTGCGGCCACAATAAAAAGGGTTCCCCGAATTTGATCGAATAATGAGCGCATCTAGCGCGAACCTATCGTGTCCACGGGGCGGCTAATGAGGGGCAGCTGGTATCGCCGGTGATAATGGTGATAATTTCACTGCGCAGGGTGTGCCGGAACACATTAAAGCCATCACCAGTGATGCCATGACGCTTCTGCAATTAATTACTGACTGCGGTCTGGCTGGCCGCGACCATGGCAACGTGATGGCGGACGTTGTCAACCTGGCCATGCCCAAAGCACACTATACACAATTGATAAATAATGCAGCGAACGGTGGCGAATGCATGGCCGGAACGATCAGTGCGCAGTCACGAGATTTCCGCTCAAAGCATAGAAGACAAACCACGCGGTGCAACCCTAGGCTCTCTCTCTCTCTCTCTCTCTCTCTCTCTCTCTCTCTCTCTCTCTCTCTCTCTCTCTCTCTCTAGCGGCTCTAATGACTGTTATAATACTGCAGAGAGCATCAGAATTCATCACCATTTGGCCGCCAGCCACGACAACTACCACGATGCAACCTTGGACACAACGACGACGATCGCGTTTCCCGTCGTTCGCGATCGCGACCAACGTCTAACCAGCGGTTTGCCAACAGCTACACTGTAGGTAAGTGCCGGTGCAGAGTGCAACGCGCGGCAGCAGGTGATCACTTCCGACCCAATTCATTTTCAGCTGACAGCCGGAGCGCTGCTGACCAGGCCCTTGCACTGACGGTTTAAACACTGTGACAATCTCCCTCAGGAATCGCAGGCCGCGCACTGACCCCAATCCGTTCGCGTGCGGCGACGGATTCACACCTTCCTTCCACCATCACCGCATGCATGCACGCACCCCGTTGCATGTTCTTGTTTGTCTGTTAAATAGCACACAAAATAATGGTCAGTTCTAACCATCCTATATCGGGGGCTGAAGATCAATGATCCTCACCATGCTGCTCCAATTTCGTTCCCTGGCTTGCGCCCTCGGGGGCTTTGCAACAACAGACGAGTGGGCCGTGGGTGTGACAACAAACGGGAGAGCGGAGAGCCCGTGCGCCTCGGGCACTGGCCATAATTAATTGATATATTATTTCTACCAAAGCACGTCCACGAGCGAGATTGGTTTGTCATGTAGGTTGGTAGGTAGGAGTCCAGTGGACCTCGCCCCCAGGCCACTGGTGTGGCCACAGCCCCTTTCTCGTGATTTCGGATGAAATAGGATCAAGCGATAGTGGCCCAGTGGCCCGTTAGAAAGTGGCCAGGTTGCTGCCGGCCGGGGAAAGACATGTGTCATGATGCATTTGTTGTGCATCGTTCCAGTTCCTTCAAGTGTATTAATCAACGTCCAAACAAATCCCAAATCTGTGCCAACGAGAACGCACACCCCGACCGGTGTTCGATCGTTCCCCGGGGGGGGGGGGGGGGGGGGGGGGTGGGGGGGGGGGGTGGGGGGGGGGGGGCTTAGTGTCGGATTAGCTGAACCCTATCGGTCACCGACATCCGCCGTCGGTTAGGGGCCATCTCCTGCTGCCATCTATTTACCCAACGGATTCGTGTCACATGCAATGGCCACGGCCACACCGAACGGACAGCTTTTGCGCTGCGCTCTTCGGTACGAATCCATAACGCCACCAAGTGCAGCCCCTCCCAGATCGTGGTATCCCGTTTTGCGTGCTAAAGGTGTTTGTATGGGCGACCAGTTTCTGGATGGCGAACCGGAGTTGGCCAACCGGTTCCCCCCATTCACTGCAGCACCACATCCGATCCGATCCGAAGCACCGGGGCCAGGCGTCCATCTTCTTGTTGAATTTTAATTAAAAACCATCCAGAGGATCGGTCGGATCGGTTGCTGCATAATGGATGGTAATGGATGTGCAATCGTCGGTCGTTCACAACCAGAGATCGGGAACATGCATACTCCGAGGGTTCGTGTGATCTGCTGCTAAATTCACGGCGATCACACACCACACTCACATGGCCCACGATCATGATGACACACTCCAACGGTCCATGAACACGCGCCCCGGGGAGAGGGATATCTCGCTATCTGGCACCCGGTACCCCTGGGACGTGAAAAGGGGGTTTCCAGTCAATCTGCCTCTGCCTGACGAACACATTCCACAAGACTGGTTAATCGGATGTTCCGCTACACGGCGTTTGGGCCGACCATTGGGGTACGGAGCAACAGAAATTCTAGCAAACCCGGACAAAGGAACAAGCCAACATTGGTGTGCTCGATGGTGTGCCGTCCCTGGCCCCGGAAAATCCCCCCAAAAATGAAACACCAAATTGTGGTTCGTTCAATTCGGCTCATTTTCACTGTTCACTGCGTGGCCACGGCGGCGGCGTCGTCGACAGAAAAGGTCACGTTTCATTCGTTCATTTACCTTGAAAGATCTGGCTTACCCCATCACCGCCACCATGTTCTCACACGCGTGTTACAAATGAGGCGCACCAAGGGGGTGAGCGAAAGCACAAGAAGACATAAGAGCCATGATGCCACGATGCAGCAAATAACGTTGAACTTGATCCATGTTCGCATCCTCGGTCGAGCGGCTCCGACGGCTCGGGGGGGGCTGCCATGAAGATTCAGTTCCGGTCGTTGGCTAGAAGCCGATAGAAGCTTGTTCTATGTTTCTCGACGGATTTTCCTTGTTCTTTTTCTTTTTTTTTTATTTGCTTTCGGTGCTGCGGATTCCGAACTCGATCAGCTCGGTTGATCATGATGCGCCGATGATGAAAGCTTCAAACACATAAACTCGCTTCCCCCCCCCCCCCCCCCTAGCCTGGAGGCCACCGTTTGATGATTGAGACGCGCAGTACAAACGGAGGACGACTTGAAGGTGCG
>NC_064877.1:88938146-88950646 GCF_943734665.1 Anopheles aquasalis
TCCAGCATTGTATTCTGATTGGATCTACGCAGCTTTGAGTAATCCAGCAGATATGGACGCTTTTTCGCCTGAGGATCGCCTGTCTTTGGCTTTTCCTTGCTATTGTGTTGCTGTTTGCGGTTAAATTGCTTCTTCTGGTTCTGCTTGCTCGCGTTCTCTATCGTATTGGTTTCTGGTTTTGCTTGTTGCTTTTCCTCTATTGTGTCGACCTTTTCTTTAGCGTTCCCCTGCAACTGTTCAGCCACATCAGCTTTCCCTAACGTGTTTGCTTGTAGAGATTGAATTTCCTGCTGCTTTTCTAGCATATCGAGTTTCTGAACCGGTGATGCTTGCTCATTGGTTTGGCTACTGTCCCCTACATTTGGTACTTCCTCTACTGGTTCCGTTACCTCGTCAACTTTTAAATCAGTAACCGCTTCTGATTCACTATTCTCCTCGGACTCATTTTCGCTATCACTTCCGTAGCCTTGCAGTAAGGATAGACAATTTGCAATCGGTTTAAGGTAATTATCCAATCCGGATGTTCCTGCAAACATTATTCTGGGCGTCGACTGATTTTCCACTTGCCGTACTGGCTGTTTACCTCGTCTCTTACGTTTCTTCGGCTTCGGACCATCCTTAATCCCATCTTGCGCTGGCCTGTTTGATCCGGGTTTCAGTGGAAAGCGTTCCTTGTTTTCCCCGATTCGTTCGCCTCGCTTCAGCCGTTCTTCTTGAGCCAGCTGTCTCAGGATGATGTTCTGCTTTGTCGGAAATCGTTTGCGGCGTTCCTCTTTCCACTGTTCAATTTCTTCCGCCGATGGCATACCACGGGAGTCGTTGCTACTCTCTTCGCTGTGTGCCTTCCTGGCGTGTTTCTTCATCACCATCGGATGCCCAACGAAGCTGCAGCTCGGCACCTCGCATGGTCGATGGCTTTCGATGTGCCGTTGATACTCTTCCTCGCTGGTGCAATTCACATCGCAACCTTCACACCATAGCTTCCAGTTCAAGAGCAGTAACGCCGGAATAACGTCCTTCTCGAAGCCCTCGTTGCCTCGCGGTGATCGATGGTGATTACCGTCGTTACCGCGCCGGAACGATGTCGGTGGACGCTGATGGTGACCTCCCCGATGGAAGCGAGGCTCATATTGTGGCTGTTTCGGAGCTGGTTGACCGAACTGATGGTCGTACGACGGTCGCTTCCGCCGATTGTTGGCCAAAAACTGGGGCGGAAGTGTGGAACCACGTGGGCCGTACATCGGAGGTGGTTGCATTTCGCGAGGCAACAACATACCAGTAGGCGTAGAAAAGTGAGGATTTAAATGCCTACTGAAATCATCGAGCGATTTTTGGACTTCTTCTTTGAACTTGGGTGCCGGGAGACGAAACTCCTTCGCTGGATTTGTCCCATCTGGTGTTCCCGACGGAGGATTTCCTTCCATGGCGCGCAGATTTTAGTACGCCGTTGAAATCACACTTTCGGATACTAATTACCGGTGTAAGTAACACTCAATTCAAGGCACACGCGGTTTAATTCTGCGCCGAGAACAACGATTTTTGGTGCGCTTTTCCGGCGCTTATCCGGGGGCATGTGCAGTTTGACGTTTCAGTGACAGTTCGGGAGTTGTTTACAATCAGCCGCGTAGTGCGCTTTTCCTGAAAAGTGAAAAAGGATAATTTACGAAAAAAGGGACTCTTGCCACGCCAGCATGCCGGATATTCAGGAACCGATCATTAGCGAACAGGAGGCGAGTGAGAAAAAGGCATCGCCGGCCCGAAGCAAACGAAGCCCATCGCGGGAAAGCAACGCTAGCGTCGAGGAGGAGGACGATGACGGTGGTGGCGATGGCGGTGACGGGGCTAATCGGTTGAAGTCGGTTGTTACGCGGCGCAAAAATGAAACCATCGAAGAAGGCGAACTTTGCTCGGATCGTGATTCGCGCTCCCGCAGCCGCTCCCGGTCCAGAGATTCCAGGGATGATCGTCGATGCGAGTCCAGGCGAAGGGAGGACCGCCGAAGAAGAAGAACCCGGTCACGGTCAAGGTCTCGCGCCCGCTCCTATTCGCGGTCACCGTCACGCTCACGCCACAGAGGCGGCTACCGTAGACGAGATCGTCGTTCGCGGTCCCGTTCCCGTTCCCGTTCACGGTCCCGGCAAAGATCCGACCGACGGGATAATCGGCGTAGGGATGATGCACCGACCGAACCGACCAAGAGTGAGCGGAAAGAGGAAGGCGATGAAGCGCTACTGCGTAACGAGAAGCCGGCCATTCGCAAAACGGTCGATTTGCTTACATCGAAAACGGGTGGCGCTTACATTCCGCCGGCCAAACTGCGGATGATGCAGGCGGAAATCACGGACAAAGCATCGGCCGCCTATCAACGCATTTCCTGGGAGGCATTGAAGAAATCGATCCACGGTTTTATCAACAAGGTCAACGTGGATAACATTGGCGTAATCACTCGGGAATTACTCCGTGAGAACATCATCCGTGGTCGTGGCTTGCTCTGTCGATCAATCATACAAGCGCAGGCTGCTTCGCCAACGTTCACGCACGTCTATGCCGCCCTGGTGGCCATCATCAACTCCAAGTTTCCCAATATTGGTGAGCTGCTGCTGAAACGATTGGTGATCCAGTTCAAGCGTGGCTTCCGACGAAACGATAAATCCATCTGTCTGTCCGCATCGCGCTTTGTGGCTCATCTCGTCAATCAGCGGGTAGCGCACGAAATCCTTGCTTTGGAGATTCTCACGCTGCTTGTGGAAAACCCAACGGATGATTCGGTAGAGGTGGCCATCGCGTTCCTGAAGGAGGTGGGCCAAAAGCTCACCGAGGTGTCCGGTAAGGGCATTAATGCGATCTTTGAAATGCTGAAAAACATCCTGCACGAAGGCAAGCTAGATAAGCGAGTCCAGTACATGATCGAGGTGGTGTTTCAGGTGCGAAAGGACGGGTTTAAGGATCACGTTGCCGTGATTGAAGCGTTGGAGCTGGTCGAAGAGGATGATCAGTTTACACATTTGATCATGCTGGAAGAAGCGACCGACACGCAGGATATACTGAGTAAGACCGCCTGAGCTCCCATTGCGATCTTTTCGTTGCCTAATACTGATTCTCCCTTCGCTTTTCCCAGATGTTTTTAAGGTGGATCCAGATTTCGAAGCCAACGAAGCCAAGTACAAGGAGATCAGCAACGATATTCTCGGTAGCGATGCGGAGGACGACGAAGAAGGTGGTGACGGAGGATCTTCGAGTGGTGATGGTAGCGATTCGGACGATGAGGAAGGGGGCAGTGATTCGGATGATGAGGACGGTGCAGCCGATGGTTCTGGCAAGAAGCAGGATGCTATTATCGACAACACGGAAACGAATCTCGTCGCGCTCCGTCGAACGATCTATCTCACGATTCACTCCAGCTTGGACTACGAAGAGTGCGCGCACAAACTGATGAAGATGGAACTGAAACCGGGCCAAGAGCAGGAACTGTGCCACATGTTTCTCGATTGCTGTGCCGAGCAGCGTACGTACGAAAAGTTCTACGGTCTGCTGGCGCAACGCTTCTGCATGATCAACAAGATGTACGTTGGACCGTTTGAGCAGATTTTTCACGATACGTACACCACGACGCATCGGCTCGATACGAACCGGTTGCGCAATGTGAGCAAATTTTTCGCCCATCTACTGTTTACTGATTCCATTGGGTGGGACGCACTGCAGTGTATTCGATTGAACGAGGACGATACGACCAGCTCCAGTCGGATCTTTATCAAAATTCTCTTTCAAGAACTGGCTGAGTACATGGGCCTGTACAAGCTCAGTACGCGCTTGAAGGATCCTACACTGCAGGAACCGTTCTCGGGATTGTTTCCACGGGATAATCCACGCAACACCCGGTTTGCCATCAATTTCTTCACCTCGATTGGTCTTGGTGGATTGACGGATGAGTTGCGAGAGTTTCTCAAAAACGCTCCCAAACAGCAGGCACAACCACTGCCGGCACCTGCTGCGGCCATCGTTACTAGCGGTTCCAGCGATTCGGCATCGAGCTCCTCGAGCTCATCGGATTCCAGTTCCGATTCCGATTCATCTTCAGATAGCAGCAGCAGCAGTAGTAGCAGCAGTGCATCCGAGTCCGATGACAGCGAACATGAAAAGCAGAAACGTAAACGAAGGAAGAAGAAAGAGGAAAAATCGAAAAAGGCGAAAAAAGTGCAGAAAAAACGAAAACCAGAGGAAGGCCAGCCAGAGAAGGATGAGCGTAGCAAGAGACCTAAGGAAAAACAGAAGGACGTTCCCCGGGAGGAACGGCCAAGAAGGGAAGAGGCAGATCACGATCGGCGTGATGATCGCGAGCGAGATGACGGGCGTCGCCGGGGTCCGCAGCATCACAGAGATCGCCAGATGGAGGAGGAACCAGCATACGATCGACGTGATCGTGAACGTGATCGTGATCGCGAGGACTACTATCGAGGACGGCGTGAGCGCGAGGAGCGTCGTGACGAGGGCCCTAGAGGAGGTCACGATCACCGTAATTATGACCGGGAGCGCGAACGTGCGTATAATCGCGAGCGTGCGGACGATCGAGATAACGCGTATCGTTCTCGCGATCGCCGTGATGAGCGCCGTTAAGGCTGACTATTGGATTCTTACAATCTTAAGCTTAATCATAAGAGAAGTACCGACCGATTTGGAAAATAAAGAACAACCCCCATAGCTATAGCTTGATCGTCTCCTAGTTCTGTCCGACCTTATAGTTTATTTCCCGTTCACGTGCACGTGTAAAGCAAAGCGGAATGGGTGGGCCACCGTTACTAGCGGGATGACCACCGCCAAATACGCTTGTTGAGAGGATTTACAAATATCTATTTGGTAAGTTAAATTGTGTAGCAAAAAAACCGGCAATGGGCGAAAGTGCGATCTCCATGTGCGCCCACTGCCGAATCGTAACAAAATAGTAACAGAAGCTGGTTCGACAGACAGACAATTTCTCGTTATTCGTACTCGTTTCCATTACCAGAACGGACACCAACCGATGTAGCACTGGCAGAGGTTTTCGTTGCTCGTCGCCTGCTGTATGAGTAAATCGATCTGCCGATTGACGGCAACCGGTTCAGGTTTGCCGAAATCTTTACCCGTCAGCTTATCCTTGACTCGATCGACGATGGCTCGCGCCTTTTTGTTCGTCACGTCGGCCGGATTGTTAGTTGCTGGTGGCGCAAAGGCAGTTCCATCCGGTACATCACCAGCACCCGCACCAGCGGCCAGAGCAGCCGCCGCCACTGCTGCCGCGGTAGCACCAGCGGTGCCATTGGCACCGGTTTTACCATTCGGAATAGTTACCATGGCATTGAGCGCCGCATTACCGGCGGCTGCGTTGCTACCCGGTGGTGGTCGTGCAATCATCCCAGCATTCAGCTCGTTCATCCTTGCATCACGGCGTGCGTTGTAGCTGAGCATCGTGTCATCGTCCATACTACCGGAAGCACCCTCCATATCACCGGCATTTTTCGATCGTCGCAATCGGTCGGCCTCCAGGAGGCGCCAGTTTAGCAGCGGATCGTACACAAACGCCTCCAGTACCGCCATCAAACTGTCCTTGTTTCGTCGCAACACGTTCATCACACTTTCGCACGTCCGCCGGTAGGTTCCTTCGATGCCCGTCACCTCCATCGCGTTGATCAACATCCGAGTCAATCGGAACGGAATTTTCTCTGGGAATTTTTCACGCGTCATAGCAACCTGTGGGAACCAACGAGAGAGAGCAAGCGTGATTCGACTCAGTAACCTGTGTGGTGCCTTACAACGAGCCATTTCTATAAAACGATTCACTTACCTCGAAACAATCACCAAAATCAATGTGTAAAATCTTGCCACTCAATCGATCCAGCATCAAATTGGAAGGATGACGATCACCGAGACCGAGAATGTAGCCTACCATCGACATCACGGCGAGCGAGCGGATATAGTTGGTTCGCCGATCGAACCACACCTCCGACGAGGGACTCTTGAGCCACAGGAGCTTGGCCAGATCATCGCCCTTCGTTTGCTCGAGCGCACTCTCGAACACTTCGACCTTCTGCATCACCGTCAGATGATCATAATCCGGTGCCATGCGTAACATTATCCGGTGCTCGATGTTTAGCATCATCTTCTTCGAATCGCGATAATCGCGAATCAGCTTGTGCAGTGTATCACAGTGCGGAACCCACCCGATCAGACCGGAGTTGGTGCTGAGCGGTATGACCGCGTACCGTTGGATGGTCAGGTTGCGCCGGAACGTGTCACGATCGTTCAGCAGCAGCGTGTTGACTAGCCCGAACAGCTGCATCACTCGCTCGTCCTGCCGCAAATCCTCGTGGCCCTTCAACAGGAACATGTAATCCTTACCATTCGAGCCACGGATGCACAGTTTGCGGGGCCGTTGCTTCGAGCTAATGATGGAAAGATTCGCATGGATGCTCGAAATGCTAATCAGCTTCTGGCCCGGTGTATAGCTGCCCGGAACGGCCAACTCAAGATCACGGCACGTCAATAGCTTCGGACTGACGTACTGCAGTTCGAGTGAGGTAAGTTGCACCAGCTGGCGAGAGATACGCCGGAACACGTGATAATACAAATCCCAGGCCTGATTTAAATCCCGTATGTTTCTTGAATTCTGAAATAGAAGCAGAAATGTTAATGCGAATCCGCTTGCTTTCGGGTCTCGCCTACTTACCTTATAGTGTTTGCACCATTCCTGTGCCTCAGTCAAGTCACGCCCGTAAGCCTGCTGGAAAGACGATTCCTTCAGTGTCTGGGGACCACGCTGGAGCATCGCATGGAGCGGCTCCAGTGTCGCAAACATGCCCTGTATGTTATGCTCTCCAAAGTACAGCCGGGACGCTTCCTCCAAGCCTTCGTGCCACTGCTCGTGCCACAGGATAGCCACCCGTATCAACTCTTCACTGATTAGCCGCACCTGACTGACGAGTGTCGGCGAGTGTTCGCACATGTTGTTCAGTATTTTGTCGGCCGCGTGTTTGCGCGTTCCGGGCGCGGACTTTGATGCCACCGTCAGCGGATAGACTAGAGCCTGTGGATGCGTCTTGCCGATCTCGGTCAGCAGGTAGTGGATGAGCTGGCCAACGAGATTGCGCGGCGTATCGATACGAGCAATCAGCTGTGGGATCACCTGCAGCCAGGTGTTTTTGTCGATCACGCGCATTCCCTCGACCAGTGCCTCATGCACCTCCTCGTACTGGGCATGATCGAACCAGAGCGTCAGCACACGCAGCGTATCCTGCAGTGAGTTACCCTGGGACAGATTGATGGACTGGAAGAATCCACGAACGGCCGGTACGGCGTAACACGTGAGCATGGCCCGTTCGGCCGCACTTCGAGGGTTTTTCGTGTATTCTTCCTGCTGCTTCTTGGCCTGCACTTGCTCAAAGTTCTGGTATGCCCAGTTGTGCCATGCCTTGTACCAGCTCGCATCGTGCTTCGTGGCTAAGCTGTAGTAGTTCAGTATCGAGGCGATCGTTTCTTCCTTCGAGCCACCATCGGGAACGGCGCTACGCCACAGACCCAACTTTAGATAGCACCGTGCCAGCAGACGACGGCCTTCTTCGTCCTTCACTTCCCCGTTAGGGCCCTTGCTGAACGAGACGACAAACTTGTCCAGATGATCGTACGCCTCCTTCACATACCCGGCCATGTGCAGATGCTTCGTATAGGCGAACGTCACATGCGGCTTGTCGACTGGCAGCGGTTCGTGAAGCTTCTTCAACGGATCGTACTCCAGCAGCATCACGAGCGTCTTCTCGGACAACTTTAGCGAACCGTTCTTGCGACAGAGCGAAGCAAACTTTAACCACGTGCGAATGTCCTCCTTCGGTGAGACCACTAGCGAGTGCACCTGAATGATACGCTGCCAATCCTCAACTAACCGCTGTCCACCAAGCAATCGATCCCACCACATCGAACGGATCGTTTCACGTCGTTCCGGCACCAGCCGATACTGGATGACCTCCTCCAGCTCGGAAAGCATCTGAACGCACACCATGGCACCGTAGGCACGCTCGTACGATTCACCGGCCATTGCCGTCAGCTCCGTATCCAGCAGATCGCGCGTCGA
Source organism: Anopheles aquasalis (assembly GCF_943734665.1). NCBI lineage: Eukaryota > Metazoa > Arthropoda > Insecta > Diptera > Culicidae > Anopheles > Anopheles aquasalis. The sequence continues at coordinate 88,946,245 of NC_064877.1, forward strand.
ATAGATCAGTTCCTGTGCCACCTCGTACTGTTCGTTGTGCACGGCCAGGACCGCCCGATAGAACGCACCGTCTTGCGTGTCCTCCGGTATGCAGCGTACGAAGCGATGCATTCCTTCCCAATCCTGCAGACCCCAGGCTGCGGCCGCTGCTAGCCGACCGGCCTTACTTTGTCCTTCCGATCCCAGGGCGTCCCACTGTTCCGTCGTGACGGCATTCAATGTAGACCACTCCCCGAGCGCCTCGAGACAACGCATCTCACCCAGTCGCGACTCCAGATCGTTCGGATTGGAGCGTAGTTTCTCCGCGTACAGATGCCGTGCCTGTTCCCAGCTGTGCAGCTTCTCGTACCAGCGTACCTGCACCTTCATCTCCTCGGCACCGGCCCGTAAACGATCGGCATACTCAAGCAGTCCCTCCGCTGCCTCCTTCTGCTGGAGCTTGTTGTTGATCAAGATCAGCGACTCGAACAGGGACTGCTGGTGCTCCTTCTGCTGTTGCTGGTGGAACTCTTCCTCTTTGTAGTGCAGGGCCTTTGCGTATGCACGGCACTCCATGGCTCGTTCACCCAAGATCTTCGGATCGATCTTGAGTGTATAGTTTTCACAGTGCTCCATAAACTCGGCCAGATTCAGTACCGTTTGTGTGATCTCTGGCAGATCCTTTACCGTCAGTGCCTGCGTCAAGCTCGCTGCCATATCGGCTTTCAGTGAATCCGAAAGGCCTGACCAGCAAGCGACGAATGCGGCATTGAAGAGATCCTTCTGCAGCTGCGGATAGTTGAGGGCAAGGGTAGCACACGAACGGAGCGATGGGTTGATCGACACTTTTAGCAACTTCAGGCTTAACCGGCGCAACCACTCCAACCAATCGTCCTTCGATACGCGACGCGTCGATTTGCACATCGCTTCCAGATCGTTCGACGAGACGGGGAACTTGGCGATCGTGCTGTCACTGGGTAGGGAGATCTCGCGATTCCGATTCCGCGATTGCCGTATGCGGAACTCATCGTCCATCGCAAGCGTACTGTTGTTCTGTAGCTTCGTCAGCAGCTTCGTGTACTCGATAGAGGTAATTTTTTGCTTCACCATTACACGGTTCACGAGCGGCACAAAGACCAAATACTTGCGCCCGAGCTGAATCATGATCGAGCAGAGCGTCGTCAGGGCGACAGATCGTAGCTCAGGATAGTTATCGAGCACCCGGACCAACGGATGGATGATGCGGGAGGAAAAATCGGTGAAATCGAGCACTTCCGCCAGATAGTTGATCGTCTGCAGGGCCGTGATGGAAACATTCATAGGGATGTCAATCGGTTCGAATAGCTTCACGATCGCCGGGATGATCAGATGCAGATAGTCGTCAAGATTGTTACCAAAGTTGCGCATCGCACCGAGCAGCTTAACCGTGACGCTCCGATCCTTCGAGGTATCGTGGAGCAGCACGCGCAGTATCTGCGGCATCAGCTGGGGTAGATACACCTTGAACTCACAGCCCAGGGCGATCGCAATTTTCTCCACCAGATTGATGATGGTCGGTTGTAGCGAAGCGTTCGTCGATACGGCCGTTGATCCACCGACACCACCACCACCGCCACCCCCACCGATTCCACCCGGGCCGGGTCCGGTGGTCCAGAACTTTTTGATCAGCGCAAAGATCTCGTCCATAAAGCCGATAATGTGCTGCTTCACAATGGAGATCAGCGTCGAGAGCTGCTGGAACAGGTACTCCTTCAGGCTCATGTCCGCGGTCTCGATGTTGTTCAGCAGACAGGGCAACACCTGGGCCAGATACGGTACACCGCGGATGCCGAGACTGGTAAAGGTGAAGGTGATTGCTTGCACCACGCTCAGATGGTGGCTCGAGAGCGTGGGATCACGCAGGATCTTCATCAACGTCGAGATGACGACGGCTGGATAGTACTCCTCCAGCTGCGTACCCATGTTGATCAGCATTTCCGACGTCGACATGTCGGCATTCTCGTCCGTCTTCGAGTCCGGCACGGAAATCAAAATGTTGGCGCTCGTTTGGCTGTCGATTAGGCCACGGTTCATCTTGTGCTTGTACGGATCAAGTGCCCCGAGCAAGCCCAGCACACGAATCGTCTCACGCCGGATGGACAGCTGCTGTTCAGTTTTCAGGAAGTTGATCAGAATGTCGATCAAGTTCGGGTACTTGTTGTACGGTTGCACCACCTGCCCAGTCGCACTGACTAGCTGACCCAGTGTCCACAGTGCCACGGCCCGTTTCTCCGTCGATCCTGCATCACTCAGCATATCGAGCAGAATCTCCAACAACTCATCGGACCACTGCTTCAACACATGATGACCATCGATGACATCGGCCATATCGCCAATTGCCCGCAGCACGTTCAGCACTACATTCGGGTTCGGTTCCGCTTCCCTCAGCTTCGGCACAAGGATCGAAAGCATCGGGCGCATGTACGATGCCACCAGTCTCGGTGTGCTCACGATCAAATGATCGAGCATGCGGGCACTTTGCTCCTTGTTACGGCTCACGCCCGAATGCTCCAGCTCCGTTAGCAGCTGGACCATGGTTTTGCGCAAGCTCGGCATCACGTACGCCGGATTGATGACCGACAGTCGCCCAATAATGATGATCGCAAGCTCACGAATTTCAAAGATCTCATCGTGCATCGTGATCAACAGCGAACTCAGTATCCAAGGTTGTGCCAACTGAGTGTCGAAGCTTTCATCGAGCGACTTGAGCACACGAAGCCGTACCGTCGGATCCACATCCGTTATGCCGACGATCAGGATCTTCTCCAGCACCGAGCTAAGCGTTTGGGTAAGCGTTTCCGACACATCGTTATCGTCACTGTCGCTAGCTTCCAGGGCCAGTTTAAGCAGTAGCGTGCACGTGTGTACTGCCTCGATGCGAACCTCCAACTGATCGCTGCTGAGGAAATAATCCGCACATCGTTGTACAAACGGCAGTAAGCTGCAGCCTTCGAATGAAAACGTTCCTAATGTTTTCAGTGCCAGCACGATCGTACCGGTGTCGTGTACCTGCTGTGGCAGAACTTGCACCTGCTGCTGGTGATTGTACTGATGGTTGTGTTGTTGCTGCTGGTGATGCTGTTGCTCCAAGCTGCTTAGGAACGCGGGCGATACGAACGATTGCGACTTTGGTACAATCAGCTGAGGCAACGGTCGATTCATCAGCACGTACGAGAGAATGTTTAGTAAACCGGAGGAAATCTCTGGCTGCACCTGAGGCACACAGTCACACAGTTCGCGCAAACAGATGATTAAGGCCGGACTGAGTCCGGTTGATAGCATCGGGCTAATGATTTCCTTTACCTCGTGCGTGATAGCACTCTTCAGTGCATGTCCCAGCAGCATGATGCACATGAACACGGAAGGATCGACCGGGGTTTTGCGCTTATTGGGTGGATCCTTCGCTGGCAGCACACTACCGATCAGCTCCAGGATACTCTTGGTGTACGGTTCAATCTCTTTCTCGACCGCAACGGCGATGTACCCCAGTGATACGAACGCCTGATGGCGCTCCTTCTCTTTACCACGCAAAAGCGTCAACAAATAGGTAACCACCGGACGCAGATGGAGCCTCACGAACTCTTCGCGGTTAAATGCGGCCAAACGGGGGAACAGGGACAGCAGCAGCTGGATGACATACGGTGATTTAGAGGTTCGCTGCTCCAGCACCGTCTGGCAGATGGTATCGTATTTTTCCTTCACCAGCGCGCGATAGAGTGCCGATTCCTGGACTGCCGCATTCGGTCGAAAGCACTTTGCATCCGTCCCATACTCATAGTGACGTGCGTACAAACCCGCGGATTGGCTGCTGCTCCCGCCGCTGCTACTGCCGTGACTGCCCAGTCTTTCCATCAGATTGGAACGAATTCTCGGGAACAACCGGCGGCCCCCACTTTCTCCTAGTGCACGGTGCGCAAACCTACGGTCGACGTTCAAGCTGTCCAGCTGGATGAACCGTCGTTCCCAGTTGCCGTTGGAGCAGCGCAGAATTTCGTTCAGCACAATCAGCATGCCATGAACGCGATCGTCACGGTTGACGTTCTTCTCGCGTGGCTCCCCCAAACATTCCATCGCTTTATCGTAGCAGTTGATGTGCCATCGGGTGTTGTTGCTCTGCTTGGTGCCCTCACGCTGCGATGTTAGTATCAGCACGGCTCTCAGCGCCTGTCCGGCTCCTTCGCGTATGATCGCCTTCGGATCTTTGATGGCGACAAAGATGTGATCAAAGAAGCTGCCCACTTGCTGGTAGAAGTAGGTCGGCATGGCAACAGCCAACTCCCGTAGCATCAGCACGGCTGCCTGCCGTCGGTTTTCGAACCGTTCCGCATTCGCGTCCAGCGAAAGCCACTCGAACGCACGTTTGCAGTCGAACTCGAACGAACTG
>NC_064877.1:88963146-88968146 GCF_943734665.1 Anopheles aquasalis
TTTATATTTAGGTATTATAACGTTACAACAACGTTGGACATTAACCGCCCAGCACAACGGTGGTTCCGACACACACCCACACAAACGCGTGTGTGTTATCGACGCAATCAAACAATAAAAAATTGATAAAATGCTTCAACAATTAATTGCACGGTGGCTGCTGTGCCCTGGAATTTGATTCCCATCGCCATGATTCTCTAAGCCTTGGCGATGTGAAACTCGTCCTCAATTTTGTCGGCAATCATCTTGGCGATGGAAAGCGAACTCGTTGCCCCGGGCGACGGTGCGTTGCGGCAGTGCAGAATGTTTTTGGAGAGTGCAGAGCCACCTTTGCCGTGATCGAACACAAAATCGTCCACCAGATTGCCGGCGTTGTCCAGTGCCTGGGCCCTCACACCGGCCGGTCCACGCCGCACGTCATACTCGTGAATGTCCGGGATGAATTTCTGTAGCTCGCGCACCTGCAGCGGTATGATGGCGGACCGGGCAATCTCCATGATACCGGCACCGATGAACTTGGAAGCCATCTTGATCAGTCCCGGAAAGCGGAGCGCATCAATCAGCTCCGGCACGTTGATGTCGGACCACTTGTAACCCTCTCGGCGGAACGCTAGCACCGCATTCGGCCCAAGCCACACACTACCGTCCATCCGGGGAGTAAAATGGACCCCGAGAAAAGGAAACCGTGGATCCGGCACCGGATAAATGTTGCCCCGCACCATGTGGCACTTGTCCGGGTTGAGCAGCAGATATTCGCCCCGGAATGGCACAATCTTCGGCACCGACGCACAGCCCGTCATTTCGGCCAGTTTGTCCGACTGCAACCCACCGCAGGTCAGGATGTTGCGGGCTCGTATCTCGTCCCCCTTCTCGCTGCGCACCACAATCGGATAGTCCAGATTGTCCGGTGCTTCGGCGAACTTGCTCACCTTAAAGTTCACATACACATCGCCACCGGCGGCCTTGAAGTCACGCGAATAGTACTGCGTTACCAGGCCCCAATCGACGATGCCCGTGTTCGGGGACCAGATGGCCTTCACCCCTTTGCAGTACGGTTCGATCTCCTTAATCTTCGCCGCATCGACCAGCTCCACTCCGGGGACATTGTTGGCCAACGAACGCTGATAAAGGTCCTGTGAATCATGTGACAGAGATTGGGATTAATAAATTGGCCGTTTCTTTCCATTCCTGCCCCTGGTTCATCTTACATTCAGTCGCTCCACCTCGGTCTGATTCGTGGCCACGATCAGTTTGCCAACCTTCTTGTAGGGTACCTGCTTCTCATCAAAGTACTTGTAGCTAAGGTGCAATCCTTCGACGCACAGCTTCGCTTTCAGTGACCCCGGTTTGTAGTAAATGCCCGCATGTACTACACCACTGTTGTGGCCACTCTGGTGAAATGCCAGCTTGTGTTCCTTTTCCACGATCGCAATTCGAAGCGTTGGATGGCGAAGCAGAATTTCGCGGGCGGAGGCCGTCCCCACGATCCCACCACCCACCACGACGATGTCATAGTTTCTGTAACGAAAGCGAAGAAAACACAGATAACTGCAAGCTCATAGTCCAACCGAGCGACGAAGCGCACCTATTTGTGTCACCCGAATACGCACGGGTGGCTAGATTGCACACGGCCCGAGGTAGAATTCTGCTGCTGGATAGCAACATTCTGTGGCAACTACTCTACTCTACTAAACTGTGATTGCGAGGTGACTTTTGATTGATCAGGCAGGCAGATGATCAACGCGGAGTCCTTCTTGCCCGCGAAACGTCCACTCGTTAACTCGGATGGTGAATGACCCTGCGTGTGACATTTGTGCTGTATGTGTGTTTTGCTTCTGCGAACAAGGAAAAGGAAAGAAAAAAATGTTATGCCTCCAAAGAGCATCGAACCCAGGATCAGCGAATGGCGAGCGGGTGTGCTAACCACTACACCACCGCGGATGGTGGGCGCGGGCCAAAGAAAAAATCGACGCACCGTGGGCTGAACCGGCCAAAATTTTCAAGGGCACTCAAGGGCAACGGCCTCATGGGCCACAATGGGAGCATAACTTTCAAAGGTCTATGACCCATGCGCTAGATGGCGGTTGCATCGCACAAAGGACAAAAGCTCAATTTTTTTCTCTTTTTTTCTCAACTTGCTTTCACAAAAAAATACAAAATTTTAGACGTTCAGGACACTTTTATTCAAACATTCCCTGATTTACATTATGTGCTGTACCTAATAGATCTCAGCTTGCGTTGCCATATTTCTGCTGTTACCAAGGCAATCGTACTAGCATAGCGCATTGTTTCAGCATTGAATCCCGTTAATTACATTAAACTTATAGTTATTATTTGATAACGTAAATAATTTTTACGCATAAAAAACGCCAGCTTGGAGTTGTTAACGAACCGCATTCTGTGTGAAAACGGCTAAAGAACGCGGTACGAATTAGGATGTTCAGACAACATGGCAAACGTGGCAGAGCGAGAGAGAGAAAGATAATCGCCGTTTGCGCGTACATCGTCTTCTCCCCACCCCCTTTCCGAGCATAGAATAACGCACACACTCGCACGGGATTTCTAGAATACGCGTGTATGTGTGCGTACGGTAAAATAGCATTTCCGGTCGGCTGGAAAGCGAGAGACCGGCATTTTCTATCTCTCGAGTTTTCTCCCATTCGGCTTCGGTCCGGGAGGAAACTTCGAGAAAATCTCAATCTTTTCACACAATGCGAAGGGACCATGCTTAATTATCGCAATAAAATCATGTGGGGAATTTGCCAGTGTTAAATACAACCAAGCAGGCTTTTATCTTCCTAGTAGGCTAAAAATTCTGGCAAGAAAAATCGAAACACATCGAGAAGGTACGGGAACATAGAATTTCTCTTTTCACTCTCACGCACTCCGTTTTCCGTCCCTGGGTAGCGGTTCATATAGGACAACATAAGGCATAAAAATCCGCGGCTCTCGTCGACCGGCAGCAGGCACAGCGGCGCGGTGGGCATTCTTTTTCCTCTAAACGCGATTCATCTGTTCGAGGGGACCCTCTTATGGCGGGTAGAAGGCACATCGGTAGAAGCAGCAAATCCGGCAACGGGGTGTGTAGGTATCGGAACATAAAATGCACTAAAAATGCGCATAAATAGCATTTTGGATGGCTCGTGCCTTTGCAACCCGAAGCCAAATACACGCACACAACGCGCCAGCTGTGTGCGCATGTGTTGGAAGCCATTCCCCTTCATAAGTGCTCAAAAACCCAAGCGGCGTCGCATCAACATGGTTTGCCGCCTGTGTGCCCGCTTGCCTGCTTGCCTCACGCACCTGGCGACGACGACCGTTGGAGCGTATTGGACACGGTTTCAAGGGACGCCGCACACATGGCCTACGTGGAAAATCGTTGCTTCTGAAATGATCCATGCTGTCGCCCTAGTTAAAATTTATCATAGCAACCTATGCTCGCTATTTTGTTCAAGCCTTTTTGTTATTTAATTTTTATAATTAAAAATTAAGAGTTTTGTATGTGCCTTACCTTGCAACAAGGTCCGCTATTCGCTTCTTTCTCGATGATGCTGCTAGGGTTTACTGCCGGTGGATGCAACCTACTTTTCGCTCACCGGGCTTTTCACACGTTTCTGTGAACATTCTACACGCGCCGCCACTGACGCGCCACGGCACATGACGCCTGAGATGCAATGCCGATCGCATCGTAAACTCCCGGTTGTGTACACGATATATCCCACCATCATAATCACCATCACCGCAAGCTGGCATTCACGCTGCTAGCAGATGCAACGGTACCGGCGACGCCCAATGGGTGTGCCGCGCATTAGAAGCATCTTTGGCTTCCTGCCTAAAACGGGCGGGTTGAGGTCCTTCTTCCTTTCTGTCGTGGGGTTCGGGGTCCACGGGTTAGCCGCGGATGGTGCCCTGGGATGACAAATGGTATGGTGTATCACACTTCCAATTCGCGCTCACTCTTACTCCCCCTCCCCGCACACACGATATTGATTTGCGCTTATCTCGCTTACGAAATACACTTCTCTCTTATGGGATACACGTTACGTAGCTAGAAAGATTTATTATTAATTACACAATACAAAGGTGCGACACCCATGGGGTTTACTCTATTGCTGTGGGGAAAATGGGTAAATTAACGATAGAAATGGTTTTCCATCCGAATAGACCCCGAATTGGGATCTCGAACAAACATGCTGCCACCGATCACTTTGATCAGAAAAGATAACCATCTTTTCATTTCAATGATGTTCAAGCCTACTTTTTTCAACGCGATGGCTACTACGGGAAGATCGAATGTACAAATGTGGATGGAATTTCTAAGAAACTAACGAATCGATCATTTGTTGCTGCTGTGGGAGATCATCGATCGGTCGATCGCGGATTGGTCTCTATACAGTACGCTCTCTCTTCTATCAACCACGCGTTTAGAATCATTTCTCGTAGAGCACATTTATCTCATCCAGGGGTGTGTGTCAATGTTTTCTTTTCTTTATTTTTTGCATCTCTCATGGCGCATTTCGCCATGAACCGACCTTAATCATTACCATCATAAACATAGTACTGTACTGTCCGAAAACATTTAATTAAAAGATAGATTTTTTTTCGGTTGGAGGGGTGGGCCCATACGGTTTCGTTTTTGATGAGAGAGCGACCAAGTCACCACCCTTGTCTCGTGACGGTGTCACCCTTTTGCCTGTCTAGAATTGATAGGGGGAATTATGTGCTCAATCGCTGCTCACACCACACAGACACACGCACACTTAGCAACTTTTCCATGTATATTATACTTTATCCGGTTTTTCTTTTTTGTCAGGAATTCTCATTCTCTTACTTTTTGTTTTTGCCATTTGCTTTCTCTACACGAAAATTAATTAAAATAAAATGAACTAAACCTGCTCGGTTTCTGACGGTCGCTCTCTGTATCTCTTCTACCAAAACATGTCAATCTGTTTTTTTTGGTTGTATTGCGGTTAAGATGATGAGGGGGTGCTGACTTTTAA
>NC_064877.1:88973146-88980646 GCF_943734665.1 Anopheles aquasalis
AAGCACCGTGGATCTGGGAACGTGAAAAACTCAAGTTGCTCTTGTGAGCCAGTTTACAGATGGCGGCCGTCGCCGTCGACCAACATCCCATGTTCTTTGTTGTTAGAAAACCAGCGCGCTTATCAGCCTAGGCACGATTATCGCGGAAATAAATCAACGCTCGTCGCGGCGCGGTATACAGAGCACATACGCAGCCATTCGTAATGAAGCGACCAACCAAGTTCGGTTACTAATCGATGATCTTCCATTCGTGTCGCTATGAAGATCGCGCGGATCCATCTCGCGCAGCGACGAGTAGCACCACCACCACTCATGTTTCATGTTCCGCCGACACGCTTGTACGAACACAGATACACCACGGTACACACTACACACATCCAACACACAAGCACGTGAGGCGGCGCGCACTATCAAAAATTCACCAGCATGGCCCCCACGATGCGCCGCGCGGCATCGGCGTGGCTTGGCTTTGAGGAGGTTGCGCGTTCACGTCAAATGATTTGAAATGAAGCCGACTCCCTCGGATCGAAGTAGGTGATGACGGCCGGTGCGATGGTGACGCGCTCTGCTCCGGACGGACTTGTTCGCGGGATGCAGGACTAACCGGAAGAGTGAAGGACGAGAAAGGGGAGGGGGAGGGGGCTGGTTGTAATCATACTTACTTCGGCGGGCCGCTTGACTCCTTTCACCTCCTTGGTCTCTGCTTTCTCCTCGGCGGCGGCAACGTTCTCCACCTCAACTTCACTGTTTTTGTCCGCTGAGCTCATTTTGGTAGGTTTTGGTAGCTTAGACTTGTTCCGGTGTTAAATTAAAATATCGCTAATCACCCAGCAACACGGTGGTCGATGCCTGACGCGGTAGCAGGATGCGGAAGATGGCGGCTTCAGCGAGTTCTGTCAGTTGGCTGGCTGGAACGCGGTTCCTTACTTTCAGGAGGCTCGATGTTCGCTTGAGCGCGGTTTGTGAATGAATGGCATGGCGGTTGGCGTTTCCTCTGAACGAGCCTCTCGATTCGCTGCCTGCTTCGACGAGGACGCTTCGCACGCTGTCAAGTGCGCTCTCTCGCTCCTTCGCTGCACTCTCGTTCGCCCCATCCTGCTCGCGCCTATTGAAGCCAGACACAGAGCGGCCGAACCCAAGCCCGAAAGTGATGGACTGGCAACGGTGGAAGGGGACGCTTCGCCGGGGCTTGGCTTCGCTGGAAGTTATCCTGTTTTTCAATTTTTCAACCTCCTTTCCGCCCGAAGATCGTTCCAGGTGGTCGTTCTTGGTGATCAGTAGATTTTTCGCCACCCGTTAGCCACTTCTTTGGCGGCGTTTGAACGAAATTGGTTAAAACCTGGTCGAAAGTGGAGGGATGCATGAGTAAAATGTATGCAGAATTGTGATTGCCGGCATGAGCAAGTTGCCCTACCGTAACGTACCATAAAGGAATAATTTCAAATTTTATAGCGACCGGCAGCAGTAGCGAACTACCCTAGCTAGACGTGAAAGAGTTCAAACAAAACCACCCCAGAACAGTCACACCGTTCGTCGCGAAATCCGGAACCAGAAACTTTTTCGATTTTTTTTGTATTTTTTTATTTTTTACCAACTCCATGCAGATAGAACGAGCAAGATTTTGTATGACCGTACGTACAGAGAAGCCTGCAAATGATAATGACGGCAAAATATATCTTTTCTTAAACCATGTGCCCCCCCATAATTTTCGTTTACAGTACTGAACTTACCCAGCGAAACTGGAACGACAAGCAATTCGTAGAGCTTTTATTAAGTTACAACAGGCAGCGCCATCTGTGAAATAGAGCTTAAAGCTGACCATGAGAGCTTCAGGAGAGCTTTCTTAAAAGGAGTCAAACTGCCAGTTAGGGAGGCAGCTAGCGTGATTGCGATCTCGTTTTTATGTTGCGATATGTTCCATGCGGCCCCCAAAGATGATACCACCCGATTATCTAACTTAATCCTACAGCAAACTGTAGTTAAACACCCCAAAACGTCGACGATCACCCAAGAGAACATCGCTACTTTCTCCGGGGTGTATATGATGATGGTGGAATTAGTAGGCGTGCAAGGGAAAAATGTTAGCAAAAAAAAATAAGCCAAGTAAAAGTCCCAACTTACATACTGACAAACTCGCGCGCGACGAGCGATCGACGAAAGGTGTGCGCTGCGGAGAGCTTTGGGAGATCCACCGATGGGCAGAGCAGCACCAACAACAGCACCAGCAACGGAATACTACTGACCTACTAAAAAGAAAGTCTCTCTCTCTCGCGTACGCGGCGCTCCTCACGCCAACCAGCAGCTGGCTGGAGACCCGCTGGATGTAGGGGAAGTCAGCTCGGCTACGGCATTGAACTAAGTGCGGCTACTTTTTGGCTCGTTCTTCATAGAAATGGTTTCCCAATTCTCGATCACGAATGGCTCGCCCGAAACTACCCATTGTCGTGGCGCCAATCGCCCCAAAACCGTGCAAAGATATTAGAAATCTTTGAATATGTGCTCACGCGGCGCTGTCGGTTTTACCCTTTCTTCCCCTTTGTTTGCTCTGCTTTCTCTCTCGTTCCGCGATCGCGACGCGCACGTTGTGGTGCGGTGCTGCACGAGCAGCAGCAGCAGCAGCAGCAACAGCAGCGGATATTTCCGAGTAGTAGAGATCCCTTCTCCGGTGGCGATCGCATCGCGGTGCCCGCCTTTGGAGTTGGGGTTGACTGACGACGATTTCCCGACCGTGGGGTCCACGGTTCGCGCAGCTAGTTCCACTTTAACTACCGAGCAGCGAACACGCGCGAGACTTATCCCGCCGCCCGCTCATTCAAGTCACACGTTACCGCGGAATTTTGCGTGATCGTGATCGTACTTCCCGAGTACTCTGCTCTCTCTCTCTCTCTCTCTCTCGCATAGAGTGGTGATCGATTTTTCAAACCCCAAAATGTCAACTAAATTTCCATCGCATAAATTACAGCACGCCAATTGCCCTGATACAAACATGGGAAATGTTTTTACAACATAACTAAACCACGACAGCGTAGAGAAAGTCCTCGGAACACACCTCGGGGAGTGGTGGGGGGGGACCACCTTTCCAAGTGATAACGAAGATCGGTGCAGCGGTGATGTGGATACTTCCGCCGTAGGTGAACAACACAACCACCGCGACGCCTGAGGGAGTGGTGTTAATGAATCATTACTCTAATTGTGGCCGTTTAAGGCACATATCGGGACGTGTGATCGTTGACCATCCGTCGATCGTCGTGGGGTATCGTGTGACCAAAGAAGGCAACCGACATACACGGCACATTGTGCGAAGAAAGTGTCCCATTAGTGCTCCGAAAAAGGGGAAAACTTGCAGTAGCACCAGGTTGGACCAAGAGCAAAAAAAAGGTGCCACCAGTGCCCGGTGAATGATAGGAGATAGTGGGCTGCTACTTGGCGGCAGGGAAGGGATTATCTGCCAGGAACAGCAGCAGCAGCAGCAGCAGCAGCAGAAACCGGAAGACGCACCCCAGGTGCGGTGCCACCCAGCTGTCGTGTGACAACTTTGCCTAGCCAGGCGGTGCAAACCGGGACGAACGGGACTTGTGCAGATAATGTGCAACGATCAAACGAGCGCCTGTGTGCCTGATTGAACAATTCGCGTGAGGTTGAGCGACAAGCACATCGAGAAGGGATAGCGAGTCACAACAGGTGGCTATTTGGTGGTTTCCATTAGCGGAAAACGATACCAAAGTAACCAGAAACTGTACTGATCGTGAATGATCGTGCAACGATAGCTTCACAGAGTTTGGCAAACGAGGCAGCAACCACAATCCAGAATTGCCATGGAGATCCACCGCATGCTACGACCACATAACGTAAGTATGCGCGCGGGCTCTCTTTCGCGGGCGTTTACCAGTGGTTACTTAGATTGCCCCGTATACACCGTTAACCACGTGAGAACCAGGGTGAAGTTTAGTGAAGGCATTTCCTCCTATCACACGAAGCCTTATACCGGGCTGATTCGGTTCGCGCACCCACAACGAAGGCAGCAAGGGGGGAAGGGAAGATGCAACTTCAAATGGTCTACATCACGAAGACACTGGAAACGTGCACTGCATACCTTCCCACTGTGTCGTCTCTGTAGAATCAACACGGATAGGATATCGAGGTTCGTGGCCTAATTTCTGCCTACGCAGCAAGTCACCTGGCGCACTGGCAGACAATTCCAATTCTGCTTCAACCACGGGAAACGTGGGAGGATTGGAAATGGCGCGTGCGAATGTGGTTCAAATGGATTTGGCCTTACATATTATGCTGCTGCTGCTGCTGCTGCTGATCAGAAAAACATAAAAAAACGTACCACAAACCGAATTCATTTCCATTTCTATACACATTTCTCGAAGGATTGGGTTTCGATTGCATTCCAAAAGTTGGTTAACCTGCTGGGAGATTATCGATCGTAACAGTCCCCAAAACCACTCCTCCAGGGGGCGAGGGGGGGGGGGGGCTTATAATGCGTGGAGAAAGGGCCAATACCATAACAGGCGAAAGCCACCGCAGATGAACGTTACAAAGGTCCAACACTTTCGAGCAGCAGGCGATGCAGTCCACCCTCTCTTGGATATTCAATGACCTTGCCTGCCTGCCTGTCTGCCCCACCGGACTGGCTCTCTTCGCTCGCATTAGACTGTGTCCCCCGCGCATCACGATGACCGTCATTCGATTTCTACTTTTACTCTCGTTTTGTATTGATTAGACGGCGTTCCCCCGCCGTCATGGAAATCGACTTTCGCTTTCCGCGGTCAAAGTTGTTCGATTCGAGGATCAGCAGGTCACCATTATGCACCAGATGCACCTGTATTTCATTGCCTGATCTGTTTCATTTCTTCTCTGCGCTTCTGCACCCGCTTCCTGTTCAATATTCAACACCAGTTGCTTCGCGTGAAAGTGCACCATGGATCGTCCCCACCCATGATGATGATGATGATGATGATGATATTGGCAACGTGCGCTTCCATTTATGCTTTTAGTTCGGGGAAAGTGCATTTTACTATGTTGTCCACCTGGGACGGCCACTCTCCCTTCCCGGTGTCTGTCACGCAGTCCTTTTTTGGGGTGGGTTCGAATGGGCTCCATTGTTTCGCCCCTTTCTGAATGGAGCTTCGTCTCCATTTTTGTCCAACAGAGCTGCGTGAGTGCGAACACGTGTCCGTCGCTTACCTATGTACGACTGTGACATCGATTACGGAGCAAATGATTAACAAATATCGACGCTGTTACGCATTTGTGGTGTTAGGAAAGTATGGCCGCATCTTGCAAATATGTATTACGAGGCGCGCACGACGATCATGCGCCGTCTTCCAGCGCCAGAGTGCGTCAGCCGACAGGTTAACCTTTCACTTTTCTCCAAACCGATGCCCACTTCCCTCGGTCCCGCTCGCTATCGGGGACAAAGCAAAAAGTAAAAGTAGCCAGCTGGCTTTCGGTGACCACAGTGTGGCTTGATAGGAGAGGACACCTCTCTAGCCGCGCTCTTCTGTGTCACACACGAGCAGCAGCAGCAGCAGCAGCATGGTGAGGAGGAACGATTTTTTGGTGATCGACCAACTGGGCCCGCGAATGGAGCGCGAACACGGGGAGAAAGTTGCGAAAACATCGGCTCGGTTCGGCCACCGTACGCCGTTAGAATGACGAATGGTGCACGAAGGCGTTGTTGTACTGGCCACAGTTCTTTAATTTAATTGTTTGAATCTCATTCCCTTTTTTTCCAGAAGCAAATATGGAGGTTGCTGGTGCATGTCGTTATGCTTTGCTTCTTGATGTTTGGCCCGGTGGCAACCGAAAGTTACGGATACGATTCTGCTTCATCGTGTGATCCGACGAGAGCGTCACGCCGGGGACGCTCGCAATTGCTCAAGACCATCCCGTGTGATCTGAGTGTCCAGGCGTACTGTAACCTGCCCGGATCTGCCTATCCCTGGCATGCGGTGCGCCGGTTTGTGCACGAAAACCAGGGCCTGATGCGCCGGATGTACGGTGACGTGCGCCATATCTCCGTGCTGAAGGAGGAATTCGAAAACAACGAGATCGACATCGATGACATCGATCGTGCGGCCGAACGGTACTCGCAGCGTCCACTAGACGGCAAGCGGCGGGCGGACGGAGCCAAACGGATGAAATATCTTCGACCATCTACTGCTTCCCACTACGCCGAAACCGGAGGGGCACACTATCTGCGTGACAAAAACAACGAGATCTTGTACAACGAGCCACACTTCCGGCCAGCTCAACAGAAGACCACCTCTACAACGACGACAGCAACAACGACGACGACGACGACAACTGGGACACCAGCAACGACAACGACAACCACCACGAAACCGGCAATGACGACGACGACGACGACCGCAAGGAGTACGGCCTCTTACACAACCGGTGAATCACCACCACCGCTGAGCAATCTGACCACCACTGAGCCAAATGCTTCTTCAACGGAGCGATCTGTTCCACTGGTAACTGAAGACAAACAATCTTCAAGTGATAGTCATAGACAGACCAGTACTGTGACTCCTTCCAGCACTATCTCAACTTCAGAGAAAGCGCTTGATACTAAAGATGTCCTTATCAAAACTGTCGACCGTCTGCCAACCAACATGACCACTTATTCTAAGGAAGATCCTCCGTCTCCACTGACCTCTCCCGAGTCTAGAGAACCGGAAGCGGAGAAAATATCGTCGACACTGCGGTTGGCTGTTACGGCGATCAAGTCACCGTTAGTGGAGCTCAAGCTTGCTGATGCCACTACCGAAAGCGACGCAAGCACCGTACTGGAGTCCACCATCGTAACTAATCCAAATGATCGCCAGGTTGTGGATCTCACGGATGGTTCGGGAAAGTTTGATGGAGAAGGATTGGGAGTGGTTGCCATTGAGGCCAGCAGTAAGAATGCAGCCGATACAACGGTTCAACCGGATCTAGAGAGTAGCACTACGACTACACAGCAGCAGCACCAGCAGCAGCAGCAGCAGCAGAAGATTCGTTTCGAAAGCATTAAGCCACATACTGCTGCCTCAGCCAAGAAGCCAGTTGCCGAGGGCCAACTGTTCCAGGACACGGCTCAAAAGGAAACCCCAGCGCTGAATATGCGTGGAGTGTAAGTATCGAATGCTCATCGTCGTGATTGTTTTGTGATAAAAATCGTTGATCATTCTTCTCTCTCTCTCTCCCCTAGTAATGCATGCCCGGTAAAGGAGGAAGTGGTGGCACCGTTCTGGGCCAATAACACCCGTGGCGAGGTCCTGGCTTTGCTCAATCTGTATCCCTTTGAGCAGTACGTTCACTGGGAAAAGTGTACGCACGAGTTGAAGCAGATGTACTGCCGGGAAGGATGCCGGTGCGAGCAGCAGTATCGTCTGCACCGATTGTTGGCCTACGATCCGCACAACGAGTGTCGTGGGATCTTCTCCGACTGGTTCCGGTTTCCGTCGTGTTGCATCTGCAAATGCTACGATATGCCGTTCGATGTTC
>NC_064877.1:88995646-89003146 GCF_943734665.1 Anopheles aquasalis
ACCAGCGTGCTACCAGCGTGCTTACCAAATGTTTCACAGCCAGAAGCAGTTGTTGGAAAAGAAGTGCTGCGTGGGGTTCCTTTAATGGTCCAACCTCCGTGATGCGATTGTACAGTTCACCGCCCTGTACCCACTCGCTAATGAGATGAATCTTTCCCAATGTTTCTATCACTTCAAACAGTCTACAACACAATGAATGGAACTATTATTACCGAAGCGAAACCAACGTGGTATCTGGGGACCCTTGCGCCTACCTTAGAATAAAAGGATGGTAAACACACTCGAGTGTGCTCACTTCACGAGAAAGCATACGAAGAGCCTTAGCATCGAGACGGCTAGTGTCCACCACCTTGATGGCCACCTTGTCTGTTGTTGTAAGAAGGAAAAGAAAGAAAAGAGCAATCAGCAACTCAGCGGGTGCCACCGGGAATCTGTTGGTTTCATGTTAAATCCCAATTATGCGCTGTCCTTCCGCACGGGGACATTTACCATTCTTCCGACCTCAGGAGCCAGGCTCGGCGGTGAAGGTTCCCCTTCGTGGAGGGTTAATGATCCACTTCACCTAGCGCCTAGGATGAAGAAATGATTTCAAAGCAAAACATGCTGCAACTATGCGCCCACGGAAGCCCACCCTGTGAGGTGAGGGGCATCGTGTGCACATCGGCGGGTCATATCGGAAGAAACTACAAATGAAATAATCACCTTTGGTTAATTGATGAACGGCGAGCTTGACACGCGAGAAGTTACCCCGGCCAATATCGCCACAGAACCGGTAGAGGCCGATCCGCCGCCCAAGGGCCACCTGCATTGGCGTGTGCGCGCGCGCCCGTCATCATGTTGTCGTCGTCAATCGGCCAGGCAGGCAGGCAGGCAGGCAGGTCATGCCGCGCGAACGATTAGAGAAAAGGAAACAACGAGAAGTGGAAAAATACATTTTTAATCAGTATTAATACCCGTCGCTCCGTAGCCGTTGAAGGAACACAGGACGAATTGGATAAGGAAGTCGTAAGGATTAGTGCTTGTAAGGAAGCAGACACTCTCCGATAGTGAGGTAGAAAAGGAAAGAATTTCGAATAGTTTATACATTTTTTATAACTTTCAAGCGATATAAATTCCGAATATTTGAGGAATGAAATGTTAAACCTGGATTGTGGCATGATATGCGATGCGCCTAAACGCAACCATGGGTTGCTTAGTCCCCGTTCGCCAGTTTTCGTTTCATTAACTTGCCTCTTCACCGTTTAGTAGGCATCGATTTGATATTCTTGTTCATAATTTTTCATTCTAGCTCAGAGCAACCGGCGAAGGATTGGTTGACTTTGACATGAAGTATTAGCATAATCCTCGACTACAATGGTTCTTTGACTCTTTGAGCGGAATAACTTATGAATATTCGACAGGTTTTATAGCTCTTCGCCGTAGTTTATTGCCTGGAATTCAACATCCAAGTACTTTATGCTCAAACATCAGGATCCACGGCCCTGTTTGTGAAAGAATCGATAAGCCAATGTGAAATAGTTTCATGTTTTCTCGATAAAATCCTTCGACGATAGAAAGAAAAATCAGAAATTATCCGTTTGATACATTAGACATTTAACAACCCGTTGGTCACGTGTTGGTCCTGGGTGAAAAATTAGGTGGCGAAAGTGAATGGCAAACCGTCCTCAATCAATCCCATGGCTATACGCAATGCAGAGTACCGAGGTAGTGTCGCGAACGAGGAAAAATGGTCAAAATGGATAGGCAGGACATTAGCCTGCACAGGTGTCTAGGTGTTGGCACTTGAATGCCAACACACGAGGCCGCAGGGGTGCCCACCGGAAGTGACTCGTTAGACATTATTTGATCCGATAAGGGGGTGGAGGGCACCACCGGGCGGTGTGCTTCCACCCTTTTCCGACGCGTGCCAAGAGCAAACCCACCCCTCACGCCCCCACCAAGGGATTGATGATCAATTAAGGGAGGCTCGAGTAGTGCTTTGTACTAAAATTAATAATCAGACAACCGATCGCGATTGTGACGTGTCAAGCGGCAGTCAGAGTGTCGGTGTCGGAGTGTCGTGTCGCCTCGCAAAAGTGATTGATGGATATGAAGATGTTTATAATGGAAGGCATGGGCAAACAGCGGCGTGGTTACCTCTTGTGAACAGCGTGGGTCATTCTGGAGGGCGGTTGTGTAGCGCTGATAGATTGGAGTTTTTGGCGTCGGTACAGCGGATGTTAGAATGCCTTGCTCCACTATTCGCGAGATAGAGAACAAAACACAAACGAGAAGGAAAGAAAGAAAGAAGCAACGCGGGGGTTGCGTGAGTATTTAATTAAGACTAGATATTACGAGGGTGGTGGGTAGACGGCCCCTGGATGGCCCTTATATCATTAGCTGAGACATGAATATTTGATACTGTGAGCATTAGTGGTGAGGGGCAGGAGTGGCCCATTTTCATCATTTCGAAAAGTAATAAATTTTGACCAATTATTAGCACAACGAGTGACAATCAAACAGTAGGTCATGGAGGAAGTTTATACTTACTTATACATTGTTTTACTAATCACCAAATTACTGTACCATGGTTAAACCATTTGAAAACTTTCAGCCATCGTCCTTAATGATCGTTCAACTCACTGATAAGGCTTCTTTTGTGAATGTACTGCAAAGTAGAAATGTATTTGCGGCTGTATGTTAGCACTTTGTATGAAATTCACACTTTAGCTGCTTGCAATTTGGAAAATGGAAAAGAGAGATCGCATTAGTTAATGATGTACCAATTGGGCTCTCTTATAAACATCAGCGGTATGTTTACTCGTACCGATGATCGTATGTGCGGCTCGCGTGGCAAATGGTTCGGTACACAAGAGGCGTGAATATGGGGAACGAAGTCACATCTATATGATTGAAGGTTTATCAATCACCTGTATTTGAAGTGGTTCCGTGTTGATTCGTTCCGTACATAGTACAAGTCAAAAATAGAAAATACATCACCTGAAGGTGTTGTACAAAGTGGAAGGTGCTAATCTGTATCTACACTCCGCCATCGTCAGCTTTATTCAATCATCATGAAAATCTTCTGCCCCGCAGGTTGCGGTACTCGAGTGAAGTAAAATGGATTGACCCGATGAAGGGAAATGGTGTAGTGTATTCAATTGAACCATTCTTCCGTTTTCGGGCTGTTAGGTCGTTCGAGATATTCCGATTTTAATCGATCAAACGAACCGGTGTCGCTAGGGTGCTAGTTTGTAAGAATTACGGAAATCCAGCAAACTGCACCATGCTCCGCTGTGGGAATGGAGGGCTGGAGGCCACCATTAGCAGCTTTGAATTAGATTAGAGGCGACTAAGCTGAATTATCGCATTCTTTGGGTGGCACGATTCGGGGCTAGATAAAACCCTGGTGTCATGAGAATCGTAATGAAAATGTGGTCCCATTCGCACATGCTTCTGTAAAAGTGTTTGGAGTTTTTCTCTTTTGCAAAAAATACAGAACGATTCGGGCTAAGTGCAAAGTACAACAAAATCCTGTTCCTAGCCCGAAAACAGAGTCCCTAGCGGCAGTATTGAAGTATGAATTCACCCACTTCATTCGCACAGCGCCCAGCGGGGGTTCAAGGTTGTTTGAGTTCAAGATTGAACTCAGATTGCCCATGAAAACGGTGAACTTACATTACCTCGCCGGGGCCGAAGGAATTGCTGTATTGATTCGCCTGACCGGCGGTTGTTACTGCTCTTAAACTCCTGGCTAAAGGCCTGAGTCCTGGTTTGAGCATTTAGGCAAAACCTTTTACTCAATCATTCTTTCATAAGACTATACAAAAGTACACATTACGTTTGAATATTCTAATTGTAGTATTTCGTTTCAAATGATTTTTGTGAGATTTTTTAAAAGTCAGCATAGTGTACCCCAAAAATGGTTTAACATTGGCATGCGGATTGGAGGAAGGGGGGAAGGATCAGCTGTTCCGTACGAGCTAGAGCTCGGTCCGGTTCTCACCACATCGTCGTCGCCGCAGCACGCCACACGCCATAAATTCACTTTTTATTCGAAATCAATATCTCGCCAGCACCGCCAGTCCACCACCATCTGTAGTTACGGCATTCGAGATGGGAAGTCCCTCGTGCAGGACATTCTTAAGTAAGCACCAGCACCGAGTACGACCATTCCGTTGCCTTCTCCACTTGGACGTTCGCCTGAATTTTGGATTAAATTGAGTGCTTTTTTGCTCCTTCTGCATCATCACAACGTGAGGTTTCGTTGGAGTACACGGGCCAACAACAGCGGTTTATAGTTACATAATTCCCGATCTGACCGGCAAGGCCACATAAGCCACAGCGCGAGGGTGGACAACCTACAGCGGTAGCATTTTTTTTCTTTTCTCATTAGTAATTCAATTCCCAATTCCCGTGAGTTGTTTAGGGGGTTCGTTTGATTGTATACTTTTTTTTGTTGTTGCAAAAAGAAAGGTTAAATAAGGACCGAAAATGAATGCTTATCTGTTTTCTGCGCTGTATGTTGAAAGGTTGTACCGATAACAATTTGCAAATCAAGCAAAGCATGTGTCGGTGTATGTGCCGCTCCCACCGACGGGGACGGCCTCCTGATAAGCACGACCATTTCTTATCGCTCTACACTTTATAATGAGCAGCTACGTCAACGTCGTCCTCGCGTACGTATGTCACAGGCAGCATAACTGGCATTCAGAATTAACTGTTTGTTGCATTTGTGCGTCTGGTAGCACAATCGGACCGACGTATGGGCCCCGATGCTTCTCCACCGGGCCACAACACGCCTCTCGGAACTATGCTCTTTCGCCTTTCCGTCTTGGTGGTTCAGTGGAAAGTGTCACGAAACCAGAATCAAGATTTACGACGCTCTTCGCCGTCTAATACTATTTACATTTCTGTTTGCCTAGATTGAGAGATGTTCGAGAGCGATTGGGTGAAGAGGCAACTCTCTGGGGGAGGACCAGATACACTGCTGGCGGCACCATGGCGCATGTGGCCCTCGGGACTCTGAAAGCATACTAAATGAAGTGTGTCTTCCATTCGTACCATCGGTTGATCTGGCGGTGTGTTTACCCATTGTCCACCTTATAGACCTCTCTTCGCCGTTCTCGTCAACAAATTCCCACTTCGGCCCGGACGGACGAGCTCCAGATCACCAGGCAGCCTGTGCCCCCTATCGCCAGCAGGATCCATGTCGCTCCTGATATGTGTGTTCTTGATGCTCAATGGAATCAATTGAGAAACGTTGTTGGGTACAATTGAATTAAAAGCAAGTCCTATCCTCCTATCGGTACCCAGTGCGGTCCTGGTCCGGGTGGCGTAGCATGAATATGCATGGAATGAGTAATGATTACGTTTGCGAGGGTAAGAAATAAATCATATTGGAATGCCATCGAGCTTCGAATGGTTTTTTGTTTGTTAAATAAGTCAATCTCGGTGTTTGGAAAGCGGTGACACAGGATCAGGCCGATTCGAGGTTGTTGTGGCCGAAAATCTTACTTCTGGCTCCGAGATTGAGCCCCTCACGCATGCTGGGACAACGACCAACGGTGGGACAGCGGACGCGGCGTGGTGCACTGTACTGTTTGCAATACATTTTGATTATTCTTTCCGCCGATGGTACCGGACGAGGAATAAATTGATACGACAATTTGCGCTCAACACGCTGCTAAAAATAGCGTTCAACCGTCTTAAGAAGTCGAGTCAAGGCAAGGAACGACGAAGACGAGGGTTCTCTCGCACGTATGTGAATGTCACCGAGTTCACCCCACTACATTATGATGTTTGTACCCGTTTACCTCCTTCTGGGCCCTTCTGTGGTTGCCTTTCGTCTTCGACACGGTACAAGGTCTTGTTTACATGAACGGAACCGGTGAAGAGCTTTCCCGGCCAACCAGATTGGCCAGCGGCAAAGTAGAACCGTCAACATACTGAGAGTAAAAGTTTGATATAAAGAAATTAATCGGTTTCAACTACCTTCAACTTTGAACCGCTCGCAAGGTCGATAACAAGAGGACAGATTAACAGGAACGTACGCCAACCGTGCCAGTGGAGATACCCCATATTGCGCAACATGGCATTTGAGACTGAGATCCGGATTTGCATCCGGATTTGCAGCAATTCAAGTGAGAAAGAAAGTGATGATGGCCCGGCACACAATCTCCATGAAATTATCATAGCCATCTCTCTTTAGATCATCATTTAGACAAACACATTCTTTGTGCCGTGTGCCGTGGTTCATTAAAAACATTTGCATGATTATCACTGACGCTTTAATCGTCGCTCCGAACTCTGGTAATGAGATGCAGTATGCCGAAGGAAGAGTAGATTCCATTCTGCAGCACTCGTCTTTATCGTTCAATTACCGCTGACAAACTTAATAGAAACATAACGCTTGCTGCTGGCCAGTACTGTCGGATTCGCAGTGACGGACGAATGGTTTTGAGGCACGAAACGCGAATATGTTTAACGCGAGTTCGCGAGCGGGTAAATAATAACCGTAAAGGGCAGATTGGTGTGCCACTTGTCCGTCTCGCAGTACTCGTGTGCAGTTCCCGTTTTGCCTGGCCGCATTACGCGCGTAACGGATTTCTTCCCAAATCATGAAGCATATGCTTGAGAGAGCTCTTTTGCCTCTTGGCGGTGGTGATGGGGTTGTCTGGTGGCCAGCTGTTGTTTGCCCACTTTAGCCGACTGCGCCGACGGTCAGCACATTTCACGTATCAAAACTATACAATCTAGCAAACAAACTCTAAATGCAACTGTTAGAGCACGATGGTGCCCGGGGTCTCACACCGGTCACCACCGGAAAGGGAGGGCGTTATAGCGCATAAACCATGCCTTTTCGTACACCCAAGAGGCACGAATTTCTCGGCTCGGATCGATGGCCGTGTTGGGGGGTGAAATTGAATGAAAATACAAATTATTGTGACAAATTGTATAATTTGAATCAAATGGTACCTTTCTCGGCGGTGGCGGTGATGAAAATGGTAGTGAATTATTGTGTTGTGCATGCAATCGCACCATGACTTCGGGCACGGGCTTCGCTGGACAACATGATTCTCTATGGCTAGTTCGTGATGAAATGGGTCAAATGTTATTCGGTGAAATGAGTGATATCGTGCTAGATGGGAGTGTTTGCATGAAATAGTGTTTGAATAGGCGATCGTCTAGTAGTATTTAGCGTTCTGTGAGGCGTGAGGTGCTTCAGAATCAATTAAACTTTTTGTCTGACCAACGACATTCACCGTTCTGTTTGAACGAAAACGGTATCGATGGCAACAATCCAAGATAGCCGATTCGAAAGGTTCGATTACTACACGAGAAAAAAAATGGTGATGTGGTAACCGGACCGGATACGGGATACTACTTTGATGCTGGTCTGAATGGTACTGGTAATAATACTTTTCATACGCGCCGGGGCCACATTGCCCCTAGGCCACCGAGAGCCAGCCGAGTGTAAAACGCGCACGTACAGCCCCAAAAGAGCGCATCAACAAACAA
>NC_064877.1:89008146-89018146 GCF_943734665.1 Anopheles aquasalis
GCAGCCACTCCGATAGCGATGAATCGGGGGATCGTGAGGAATTGAAAGCATCCCCGGGAGGGAAAAAAAGGTCCAGGACTCCGAAACCATCTTCATCAGCCAGCAAGAAATCCGGAAAAAGCCCTTCAACCCCGAAGAGGAAGCGTAGATAAAGATGCTAAAAAGATGTTTGTGAAGATACGCATCCTTACTAGATTTCAAAATTATGAAAAGTAGTTTAATGAATCACGAATAAAACAATACTTTCGTTTCAACTGCTTGTTTGTGTATCCTAGTAACCTATGAGTTTCTAAGGAACAAATGCTTCAGGTGACGGTTGTTAAGCCCCATTGTACCCCTAATCACCAGCGAAGCTACAATCGGCAATGGCAGCAGATGGTAAAAAATGTTAGTAAGAGAAAATGAAATTGTAGTTCTCGATAAAAATGTCAATCCCTTTCCAGTGATTCAAGTGCAGCTGTCTAACATCGAGCGAAACTATCGTGGATTGCAATCGCTGTATAACTGGAAGCCACTGTCCGAAACGAGAGAAGTTTTTCGCGAAAAGTTCCCGCTACTCTTTGACGACAAAGCCAATCTTATCCACCGAACGGAACGGTTGAATTACATCAAATCATCTCAGCCCCAGCTAGCACAGAATGTGAAAATACCACTAAAACGCTACGGAGCACCGGACGAAACGCGGGCTATCGTTGAGCCGGCTGAATCGTTCCGGTACGGGCAATCTTGCAACAAGCCAGTTGAACGCCCTGCGGGAGTAATCTACACTAACGATAAGGGTTTTGCCCGGCTGGTAGATCCGTATGTTAGCACGACGATGAAAGATATCGTTCCACACCGGAACCCCCGCCATGATACGGTGACCTTTTGGAACTGGTCGGAGAGGGAGGAACGTCTCCGAGCGCCCCGTGTTGTCGATGCTCTGCAACCCCGAAAAGTGGTGCCTGTTTTCAAGCGGAAACTGAACAGCGGATTCGTCAGCGAGATGCAGGCGAGATTCACGAAACCCACCGAGCTCCCGTTTCAGCTGGATCCGCGAATTACGCAGCCGGTGGTGCTAAATCCGACCGATCGCGTCGAGGCAACGACGGAAAATTCTATGTACGGTGATAACAAAAATTGCGCTTTGATACTGAAGCAAAGGAAATACGAATAAATACCTGGTTTTCGAGGGTTTTCCAACGAGAACGAACTTTTTTCAGGGGGTGGGACGAATGGCGAGATGTAAACAAACAACCCGCTGACGGCAGGGGTGCCAGCTCCCAAGGTGCTCATAGGTAGAGGACCATTTGATAATCTTGGCCGAAGAGAAACGTAAACAAACGTTCTGCACCTAATCCAGAATCCGAAAAGAGTTTTCTTCGACGAGCGCAAGTGAGTATCAGCCGGTCGTTATCAGCGGAAGAGCAATAAAAACCGCATTAAGTAGATAAGAATAACTCGATTAGTGATGAGCGATGGGTCAGCGTCGCGCAGGGAAGATTATTCGTTGTCTGTTGGTGCGACAGAATGGGTTTGGTTTTGGTTCTTCTTCTCGCTGTTGGTAAGACTTGCGTGGGCTGCTGGTTCTCAACCTATACCGTTTTAGCTTTACCAGGCCTAACTATAATTAAAATTAATACCTTTATCCTTTCAGTGTTATCAACGCAGGATTCAGCGGCAAAAGTGAACGAAAATCTAACAAAAATAACGTGGGCACACGCTGTTAACGATGCAGAGTATCTGACGCGGGTGTTGGCTGGTATGTAGGCCAGCATAGGGGAAACGTGGACGTCCCTTCTAATTGAAGGCAATTTATTCGGTTTCAGGCGATATACAGTTCATAGAAGCGGATATCTCGTTGGGGTTCCTGAAGGAAGATGTGAATCAGGAAGCTGAGATCCCGATTATGGCGCATCCTCCGGCCACAGTTTCAGACATATCGCTACAAACATTCCTAACACGGGTCCTTCAGTACAACCAGCAGGCCGTGAAGCCAAAGGGCATCAAGCTGGACTTTAAATCGATCGGAGCCTTCGAACGTTCGATTGATATAATACGTAGTAGCTATGATATGGGCAAGTTTAACACGTGGATCAACGCGGACATCCTGCCAGGCCCCGTAGACAATACCGCCACCGTTCCCGTTGATCCGGCACGTTTCTTCTCCGCTGCTAAACGTTTAGGCAAAGCGACGCTTTCGATCGGATGGACCACTCGGTGGGGTGCCGATTTCACCGAAGGATCGTATACAGAGCAGCAAGTTGATGCGATGTCCTCGGCAATCTATGCGAACAGTATCGATAAAGCGGGCAATGCGATAACGTTCCCCGTAAGGGCAGGTATTGTGGCTCACAGTATCACACATATGGTTCGTCTATTTTGTGCCTTAAAAGATACCAACAATGTAACATTTACCATATGGTCAAGTGAAAATGATTCCGTAGATGTAGAAAGGCTTCGCGAGTTCATCTTCACCATAGGACTCGATCGTACCTATGTCGATGTGCCGGAAGCGCTGCATCGTGCCTTGAGGCTGGATGAAAATGCGTTTGCAAACACCTGCAAGAAATCGCTGGATGCAAGATGCTTTGAGTGAGCTGCATCGTGATCCGCCAAATAAAACATGCTAGTAAAAGAAATTAGAAATTATATGCTTTAATACAGATTTTCATGTTTAGTAGTACCAAATCCGATAAGAATCCGAATTGTTCTTCGTAGGCTAAGAGTATACTCTACTTTGTCGTCTGACTAATAAACAAAAAAAAAATCGTTTTAAATTCGTTTTGGTCCAAGTTTATTTAAAGTATAATCCGAATGCAGTTTCAGTCGAACTTTCGGGCCCTTGGCAGTTCAATTTTATTTTTGCGAACCATTATTTTCAAATTCTTCAAATCACGACAAAACTGTTCAAATCCACTCTGATCGTGCGAGTCTGTTGAATCAATGAACCAAAATGCACATCCCTGAGCCTCCAGTGTTGCTCGCGCTACGGTAGGTAGATGATTCCGATCGGTTGTGTGGAAGTAGTACGATTGATCGGCGTGGAACAGTCGCATACTTCCCGTAGGTTTCCCTATCCGCTTGATCCGATATTCTTCTAGCTCCGACCCAATGCTGAACTCATCATACACTACGATGTTCTCAACGCCATCTCTCATCAGCAGGAAGGCTACTTCGTAATTCACGCCATACGTGAGGGTGTGAAGGTGTTGTAGACCAATGAAATGTTCACCTTCAGGATTGCCGAAACCGTGCTTGTAAGACTCCCAGGATCGGTTGAAGTTGGAATCGTTTCCATTATTTCGACTGTAAACGACTAACCAGCCACCGTTTCGGAAGGTTTGGTTGCAGTATACTTCCTGCGCTGGGGTGGAACAGAGCTGCAGAGCATACACGGAGGACACCCTTGGTTCTGCTTCACCGCAATCGGATATAGGTCTTTTGCAGGTGGGAGTGGGCAGGAGCTTCGTTTTTATATAATCAATTTCCACATTCAGCCTCTCGACGGTGTTCTTGAAGTGCAGCAACTGAAGTTGAATGTCCTTCAACTGAGCGTTCACTTGGTCGGATTGGGAATCCACTTCATTTTGAGCTAACACGAAATTACCACCGGCAACTACTGTAAAAATGATAAGTAAAACACGTTTTTTGATCTCCATGACTGTTTGCACCATCAATTGAGATGCAACTGATTTTTTTTCCAACGACGGCTCATCTTTATCAGCAATCCCCATACAGGACGAACTAAGGTTAGCCAGCAGGCAGCAGCTTGATTATCAACCAATTAAATCACTGCTATGTGTAGAAATCGTAGTTTAGTATATAACCTTCGTAAACGATTGAACTATGTACAATCAGTACTCATTTCTAAATCATCGCTTCATCGGAGCACATAAGAACATCGTGGAGTTTGTTGTTCAAGCATTACGTGTGCATGTATCATGAAAGAAAAAGTTTTGCCATAAACCAACAGCAACCATGCCCGTAGGATGGAGCCAAGGAGCCAAGTCATTTACTGCAGCACTGCTCTGTTCAAAAACTCACGCTTTACGCCATGCCATGTCGACCTTGATGAACAGTTTCCGTTTAGTATGCTGGTGCTTCTTGTAGCGCAAAGTGATGACGTTCTGGGCTTAGCGTCATCAATGGCAACGAGTGAGCATGATCACATCATAGCAGCATCAGCCGATTTCCCGCGAGTGCGCAAGTGTCGAGCGTTGATGATTCTGTCGGCGCGGTTCTCTCCGCTCTAGGTCGTCGATCGTCGAACCAGTCGAACTCGTGATCTCGTCGGGAAGAGTCGTGGTAATCGCTAGTGCTCAGGAGACGTCTAGTAACCGCCGGCAGTGAATTGTACTAAGGAGGAGCTACGGTGATACAGGTTCTTTTGCTTGTGTGTTTTTTTTTGGTTCATTTTTTGTGCCCTGGCCCACTAAAAGACCAGCAAGTGCAGGGTGGTCGGTGATGGCCTGTGTTGAGGGCGCTTCGCAATGCGTCGTGAAAGTGCGTGTCGACATGTGTGAAATATCCTCGTGGGGCACACGCAGACGTGTGTTCGTGTGGCTGGGATGTATCCGTGGGGTTAACGGCGTATTGGCTAATTAAAGAATTTGGCACAGCACGCACGGGTTGGTCGCTGATGTTGGTGCAGAACACAATGCGGAGTTTATTGCGGATTTGCTTTGAGAAAAAAACGCGTCGAATGCGCTCATGCGATTGGAAATCGTGTATGGTGATTTGTGAAAAGTCCCTAAAATGGTTGACTAAGCCTCCCTCTAACTCCGGAGCACGGCGGTTTCGGGTTGGTTGAGAAAATGCGTGCGTTACGTAATCGGTGTGTGAATTATTTCTGTTCTCAAGTGGAGAAAAGTGAATAATCATGTTCAGTGGTGGCTGCGATCGTCCGAAAGAATCGACGCACGCTTATGCCAATAATCTAAAAGTGTACCAGAAGTGTGTGAAGTGTGGTTTATCAAAGCAATCCACATGGCGGCCAAATTCGCGGCGAATGTCATGTGGAGTAGTGGTGTATGAAGATGAGAAGATGATGCGATTTTAAATTGAATGCGGATCCCTCCCAAAAACCGCCAAGTGATAATGGTGACCGGGTGCTCGCACATACACACTAACACCAGTGCCAAATAAAGGAGCAAAACGAACGCAGAAGGCCGCGTTCATCACCTATTTTTGGAAGTTCGTCTAATGCGATGTGATGCGCGCGATTCGCGAAGGCAAAAACTCGAAATCTCGTAACTGGACTGGGTGGATCCCGGGGGGGTCAGAGAGCGACAGAGCGAAGTGGAGGAGATAAGAGTGACGCGTGAAACAGCATGGAAAAATAATGATCTTTCCGATGTGTGTACGCAACTTGTGCAAGAATATTTATAACGTGTTAGATCGTTTGCTCGACATTTGGCGACGGGTGGCCCCGATATAGGCCAGGCCAGCGGTTTCTTCGACCAATTTGACCGATTTTTTTTTACCTCCCGCCATGTGGCCTTCACTGTGGGCCCGTGACGCAACATTGTGCGCACAGATGTGCCGATGCGTGGTCGGCACTGTCATGTCCTTTCCTGTCCTTGTCTTGTCACTGAAACACCACCTTCATGTATCCCCCCCTCGAATATCGAAGATGGATGAGCCAACAACAAGGACTGGTTTCAGGCTAGCGCAGGTCCCACATCCGATCCGGATGCGAACGTGAAAGCGAAAGAGGTCTTCGGAGCTAGTCGACGGAGATTTACGTCGTAGACAGTTTGAATGTAACGTTATTTATTTATAAAGCCGCAATAGAACACGTTGCAGACGATCGCACGCACCCCTAAGACATTAAGCGCTAGGTGTAATGTGTACATTAGTTTTGTAGCTAAAATGTAGAGGAAACATTGGCCACCGTTGTGGGGTTGTTTGCTGCCTACCAACCTCTTCCTGCGCTTGGCGGCGTTCTTCGAAGGATGTGGTGTCGTGGTCGTGGTCGTGGCCGTGCCGGATGATGAGCAAGCCGCCGCGAACAACGCACTCCGATTTGCAACAGATTTGGCACGCTACACAATAAACGGGGTGATATTTTTAGAGTAAACAGACGTCAGCTGCATGACAGTCGAGGATATTAATACACGGACGCGTTGCACGCCGCTGTTCGTGCACGAGAGTCACTTGCCGTCTGGGCGGCGGTTTTGAGAAACATTGTAAATGCGAAATGGTCATGATGTGCATCTTTGCACAACAGAAATCGCCGCATGTCTACCCGCATATGAGACAAATTGCAAATGGGACTTCATTTGACGCCGATGTGGCTTAAATCGCTTTTCGACGATCTATGCTCCATCGTGCCGCCCATGAGCAGCACTCATGCCATCTGGTAAAGCTGGAAAATTAATTTCCATGAGCACCCATTTTCCCTGCCAAACACCAGGGTTGCGCTTGAAAGACACTAAAAATAAATTGGTCTTTTGCCCTTTTCGATCGACCAGACCCGCTCACCGGAGCACGGCACAAGTGTTACGAGGCGCGATGTGTTGAGTTTCAAGTACTATTAGCGCTGCTCCTGCTGCTCTCATCTTGTGTCTTCTGCTCGGCCCTTCCATCCACCTGTTTAACCTTAAAAGCGATGCCCTCGATTCTTACCGAGTGGGAATTAGTTAATTGGAAGAACGAAGCAGCTCATTTGGAGTGGGGTTTGAAGCGGTGTGATCGTGGTGTCTCGATCGTGGAGCATTGGAGGGCTGGGCAGAAGGCCAGTACGATGATCCATCGGCACTTAGTTTATTGGTGGCAACGAAATGAAACACGGTGCAATGAAATCTGTACCAAATATGAATTAACAACCCGTGTGCCGAGATTTTATGAGATGCCATTTTCATACGTATTCTGGTATGTTTACTTTCTGCACGAGGCGGCCGTGCCCCGAGGCATATAATTGCTGCCGAGTTGCCTTTGGGGCGCACGTTTTAAATTTATCTTTGACTTTTAGTGCCACACAATCGCGACTCTAGTTTCCGCTTGTGGCCACAACCATTAGGATCCCCTTTCACAGTGCCGCAAGCGGGCACGTCAACACATGCTGCTGTGGTTTGGTTGTTATGTTTATGGTTCAATGGAGGCCGAGACACGAAGCGCAGAGTCGCAGCATGCGCGTTGGATGATATTTCTCGTTGGTTGGGGGGAGTACATCACTCGGCACACTTTGTTCGTGTTGCACTCTTTGGAAAGTGTATCGGCTGCCTACTTTGTGACGCCTGATGGGGATGGCAGGGTGACATTTGAAAAGCAACATTCTACGCGCTATGCTGATGAGATCGATAATAGGAAAATGAGGAGTAAAAAGATCAAACTATGAAACTCGATCGCTTGGATGTGACATTTTGCACCGCATCACCCTGCGTTGAGTGAATGTGTACATTAGCGGGACAGTTTTTTGGATTCATTTGATCTAGCAGCACGGCGGAGTGCACGTCCGGGGCTTTCGCTTTAAACATTGAGGTCACTCCCCGTTCTCCGCCGGCCGTTATGGAGATGGAGGATTATCCACTGCAGCAGCAGCAGCAGCAGCGATTTCGTACTGCGGGATGCATCTCCGAGATGTTCTTGGCTCCTCGTTTGACTCCTTGTGACATGCCGTGGAGTTAAGTGACACAAATTTACGACCAACCTCCAAACCGTGTACGGGCGAGTCTGCGAACAAACCGGGCGTGTTCTCTCACGAAATGAGGCGAAAATTAATTAATAATCCCTCCTCCCGGGGGTTGGGGATTTGGTCGAGGAACGAGAACACGCTTTTGATTTCAAAATAAACACAAGAAATTTATGAAAATGATATCGTCGGTGCCGGCCGACAATTTTATGATTTTGACAAATGTCTGCAGCATGAGTGGTGCAGTGAAAGAGGCCCACGGGATGCGGTTCGGTGAGAATAACGTAATTTAAAAAAAAATGGTCACAAACAGAAGAGTTATGCGGTTCTTCTTACCCGTACTTTGTAGTGGCAGTTGGGACGAGTGTTTTTGCTCGATAATTAATATGAAAAAAACGTCTAATTGAACACTTCACACGTGTCTCGGGCATTTATTTGGCTAGCTAGCAAGCAGAGAAACGATGTCCACTTAATCCATTTTTTTCTCGGTCTACCGCTGGCAACTCTCGCTTTTGAGTACGAAGAACGCTTGATCCCCAAGTGATCTTCAGACAAGGGAAGAGGATTATGGCGCTCTCGAACAGCTGCGTCCGTTCAGGTTAATGTGGCAGGTTGAGCAGACGCAGTCTGTGCTCAAGTACCTCGTACAGCAGCAGCACCAGACGCCAAGAAGAGGTGGATGCCAACATTCTCGAGCTCTGCAATGTGGTAGACTAATGTGGACTTAAAGCGTTGAATAACTTTCTTTTTTTCGGGAATTCCGACATCGGTAGTCGGTGCAGAGAACGAACGAGATGCGCCAGATGTGCAGCCGCGGTCAGAGTGCGACCGATCGACGTGTTTGGTATTATCAAATTAGTGTACGATCCACAAATAGACAACCTACAGTGACCGTGGGGTGCCGCTGATTGGCTATTTTTATAGAAATTCGCTATTTTCGCCTGTCCGTTCCTGTTGCTGCTTCGATCGGGGTTCATTGCCAGGTCTGGCGTCTTAATTTGTACTAATGAATCGATAGAACGATCGATAAAAATAGCTCACCGCGGGGGGATGGAGAGCAGCGCTATGTTTCGTTTGGCTTAGCCGATCTCCGTTAGTTTATGATGGTTACGAGCATTGAAGCATACTTTCCCATTGGTGGGATAGGATCGTAACAGAAACTGCAACGCACGGTGTTGAATAGTATTTTTGGAACCAAATCCCTCGTGTCCGTTCATTAATCCGCGACGGAAATGGTGCTCCAGATTCACACCGTCCGACGACGGAAGGCAGAATGGAATCGCATGCAGAATATCATAAAACCGAATGAAAGTCATAAACAATTTTCCAATCCATCCAGTGTTGGGTAAATTTGCTCGCGCGATCGTACCATGAGGATCACCACGATCCACGGGCCCGTGCTATGCCGAACGATAATTCAGTGTCCAACGAGAGGAAACGAAAGAAAAGGGGAAAAAAAGAAAATTTGGAACCGAGCTCGCCTTTGAAATGGGTTACCCATGCAAAATGAGCCAATTTGTTTGAAACACCCGCTACCGATCGTCACGGCGACGACCGATGGAGGCGCCTTGCTTTCAATGGAGGCGCCTTGCTTTCGATGGAGGCGCACGGGGCATCATCTATTAATGATCGTATGTTGAGCTATTTTCGTCCGTTCGTTCGTTCGAATGCGAACGCGTGAACATTCGCCTTTCGCGGTCAGGGTGGGCAAAGATATTTACCAAAAAAAAAAATATATATATTACCGCGGGCCATTGCGCGAACCACGATAATTACCCCACAAACCCCAGAGATGCCGCCGCCGACAGTGCGCCAGGGTGATTAATTGGCTGCTGCTCGCTGCGCTGTTCACCGTTTTGTTGAAGTCACAGGACAGGCGCCAGATCAGTGATCGTGACACAATTTATAAACTTTCGGAGCAGCCAGAAAGCGACCTTTCGAACCAATGTAATGCGTGCAGCGATGCAGCAGCTGTAATGCCAATGTAAGATCCTCAGCGAATGAATGACGCGATTGTGTACCAAGTGTCTTCATTAATCCCCTCCGCAATAACCGCAATTGTCAACGGTTTTATGATGTCAGCGACAGCTTTAGGGGATCTTTATGAAACAATTCCGTGCGTGGAATGCCGAGGGCTGGCGATAATTCTTGTCAAGCATAAAGATTTGCTTTTGTTTTTTGTGTTTGCTTCTAACCGCCCCACCAAGGCTGATACCCTTGTGACCTCGGCACGATTCGGATGTTCGGATTATCAGCACCACCGAGGTGTTGATGTCATTGTTTAGGCTTCGGTGGCATCGGGTCGGGCATTGGTGATCACTTTGGCACGGAAACGGAAATCGGTTGACGAATCGGCGGTTAGGCAGAACGTGCCCGTAGTCACGG
>NC_064877.1:89050646-89053146 GCF_943734665.1 Anopheles aquasalis
CACCCCTCATACGTAACGCAATCTTCGTGAGTGCTGGTAAAGTTAATCAAAAGTGCAATGCTTCGCTCATCCACCGGTAGAACCGGTTTTGGAATAGGAACGATAGGAACAAGGTCGTTCAGGGAACAAGCTGACCGACCGATAAGCCACACGACGTACAAGCCGAAGAGTATAGGTGATGATGTCACCGTCGTCTGATATCATTCGACGAAAAGGAAGAAGGAGGTACGAGAAGTACTTTATGGGGATTAAAAATAAAGAACTCAAGTTGTCGTCGAGGACGACGAAGCCCATACCGAATGACGATGTCGTTCAACGGGAGGAATAAATATTGATCTGGCGTAGGTTTTTTTTTCTGCCATTTCAATGACGATGATTCGCGTCGGTGACCAATGTCCTAAGGTTCGGAGGTGTCTTTGCACGCTGCTGAAAGGCAAGCAGTTCGCGGGAACTGATCGTTGGCGCTACGATGGCCAACGATATTTATATGTGATGATGGCATATTTGCGCAGCTCACGCTCCATCCTTCGTGTGCTCGGTTGGTCGAGCGGTCGCTTGGACGATCGGTCGGTGGTTGCTAGAGCAAGCATTCGGCTCTGATCATTTACTACATTAGCAGCGAGAGAGTGAGAGAGAGAGCAAGGGAGAGACGATGCGATGATGATATGAAACGAGAAAAAAACCATGCTCTGGCTGCAAAGTGAGAGGATCAGCTCGATCGATTGTTGAAGAGAGCATCACAGCATCACAAGTTCATTCATAGATGATGACAGACGAAAAGAGGTTTCGTCTGTCCGTCTTGTCTCAAGTATGCAAAGTATGCTAACGCCTCGAAAGCATATTTGGCTTCGCAGTAGCAGCCTACTTTGGTTCGCCTGCCTTTTGACAGCTTCGCTCCCCCAAAAGATCGCTCTCGCTGTCGCTCTCGGAGAGCGGATGATCGTGTCCGAGCGTCCGTCTGATCTCACCCTCGGCGATGTTGGTCTGCCAAAAATAAGACATTATCCTTACCGATTTTATAAAGACAACATCGATCGACACATTCGCTGTGAATTTTGTGCGATAGTATAGTGTGTGCTAGCACATTTTTGACGGTAGGAAAGCCTGTGTCCTCCCATGTGCTTTGGCAGATAGTGTAGTGGCCATTTATTTTCGGTGGCATTTCACATAAATTTATTTCCCCTTTTTCCTCCAAACAGGTGCAGCAAAACGAGCTCGATACACTGAACGAACTATCGCAGAAGATAGTGGAGCGTGCGGATCAGTACAATCGAGAGCGCGTGCAGAACGAAAACACCGACACTAACCGCCAGTGGTCCGGCAATTCACAGTTGCTGGAAAATCTGCGGGAAAATCTGGTGCAACTGCAGCAGCAGTGGGAGCAGCTCGAGAGCATTCTGCAGGAGCTGGAGGTAAAATCGAATCTGCTGCTGGAGAAGGATCGTGGTCTGGACTTGGTGGTGCACTCGCGCGACCAAACTGAAGCCAAGAAGCACATTGTCGAGGTGAGTGAAGAGTGCGTAGCTGGAAAGCTGTGGGTGTAGCAATTTTTAGGTCTCCTTCTTTCACTCATTTGCTTATCTACCAATCATCACCGGCGATCACCGACGGGCGTGTGAACCGTAAACAGCCGTGCGTGGCACACAGCGCACTCTGTGTTTAACTTCCGCGGATTTGTCTAAAATTAGAAACCGATAGCAAGCCGACAATCATAAACAAAAGCCGCCACCACCGGTCTGATGATCGGTGTGAGATTGTGCGAATTGCGAATTTATTTTCCCCTGTGCTTCTTCTTGTGTTATCTAATTGTGTGTCAAAAAAAAAATGCAAAAAACGTGAGCTACCAGGCGCCTCCATGGGAGGACCACGTTGAAGGAGCATCATCATGGTGACGCAAGGTTTTGTCACAAGCGCCATACGCTGCTGACGCGTGCTTCATGTCGCTGAGAATGATCTCACCGTGTTGAACGCGATCACGGCGATCTTGCAAAGACGGGTTATTGGGTTGGTCGCTTGGTGTAGGTGACTGAGAAGGCCCGCTGGTGTTGTGGGGGGTGCGATGCCAAACCCCTGGTTTGTTTGTGTTGCGATGGTACCAGTACCAGACACCCGGTTCGCAGCCTTCGGAAAGATGACATTGAAAAAGTAAATGCGTCTTGAAGGAGGCCGCAAGGCAACGTTACTGTTGGTCACGTCATTCTGCTTGGCGCGATGCAATATACCTCGGCGAGTCCGAGATTACGCGATGGACAAAAATCGATCAAGTTTATATTTAGATGGATACGGTCGTTGGCACAGAAAAGGCTCCATCAACGTATTCTGTAACGTATTGATTTTGTTTTTTCAATTCCAAATGCTTTATTTACTTAATCATCAGTACGGAGAATCGCGTAATGCAGTTTGAAACAATAAACGATTGCTAGTACGATCGTTTGATCATACTTTGGGAGCGCTGTATGTTTACGCTAACCACAAGTTTCATCCACGACCATCGTTGGTT
>NC_064877.1:89060646-89068146 GCF_943734665.1 Anopheles aquasalis
GCGCCAATTCCGGCGGAAACGGTGAATATTGTAACGGAAACGAAAGAAGCGACTCAACAGGAACACTACGTAACGCAGATTCAGCTCGAGCAGGCCACACAACGTCAGCAGATCCGTAAGAATGCGAAGCAAACGAAGAAACAAAAGACAACGTCTCATAAAAAGCCGGCACCGATCGTGATACAGGAGGATCGCACGAACATCTCTACGATCGAAGTTGTTTCGCCAAAGGAAAAGAGTGTCTCGGTCGTCGATCTTCGCTCACCGAATGAACCACTGACCGTGACATCGATCGAGTTGAAATGTGTCGAGTCATCGGAAGCCTCGCAACAAGAGATTTGGTCCGAGCAGTTTGAAAGTGTCGAGCGTAGTGAAAGCGTAATTTATAGTACAACGGTAGTATCAGAAACGACACATACCGTAGTGCTCGATCGTGAACCACACGATGAAAGCGATCGTCAAACACAAACTGTTGTTATCGAAGTTGAAAAGAAGGAAGTACCCTCGAGCAGTGATACATCAAGTGTCTGGTGTCCGCCGACAAAGAAAAAGAGTAAAACCAAAAAATCCAAAAAGGTTCTTGACAGTAAGAATGCAGATCAGCCTACGGAGGTCGAAGAGGCGTTAACGGCGAGCTCATCGGAAATCCAGCAGCAGCAAGAACGGATCGTATGCGATGCTCATGAACCAACGGCCGAAGAAATCGTGCTTATGGCTTCCAGAGAAGAATCCTTCCTTGCAGAGATGAGCAAACCTCCGACACCCTCTGATGAAAAAGAAATGTGTACCCAACCTGAATGTGAACCAGCGGCAAAGGTCACTGAAATCATCGCTAGCCCTACGGCAGAAGAAATTGATTTGATGCAGGCAAGAGAAGAGTCCTTCTTAGCCGAAATTAGTGCAGCGGAAAGCGAAAAGGTTGGAGTTTCTTTTGGTGAGACCAAACCAGAGCCAACGGTAAGCGTGGATGGAGATGCGGATTCAGAAGAAAATGCACTTATGCGTGTAAGAGAAGCATCTTTCCAATCGGCTCAAAGTGTAAAGCATGAACAGCAACAATTCAAAATGATTCAGCCAACTGCTGAGGAGATCGTCCTTATGACTGCAAGAGAAGAATCCTTCCTTGCTGAGATAAGCAAGCCTCACACTCCTTCCGATGAAGCAACAGCAAAGACCACGGATAACGTGGCTAGTCCAACGGCAGAAGAAATTAATTTAATGCAAGCAAGAGAAGAGTCCTTTTTGAGCGAAATGAGCGTAGCATCATTCGGTAAAACCAAGCATGAGCGAACGATAACTGTTGATCAAGATGACGCTTCAGAAGAAACAGCATTAAAGCTTGCAAGAGAAGCGTCTTTACGATCGGATGCAATCATATCGGAAAGCGGATCATCAATAGCGCAAGATGTTGTACACGAACGGCAACAGTTTAAGATCGTTGAACCAACGGCTGAAGAGATCGTGCTTATGGCTGCCAGAGAGGAATCCTTCCTTGCAGAAATGAGCAACCCTCAGACACTTTCTGCTGAACCTGAAGTGCGTGCCCAACCTGAACCAGCGGCAAAGGTCACTGAGACCATCGCTAGCCCTACGGCAGAAGAAATTGATTTAATGCAGGCAAGAGAAGAATCGTTCTTGGTCGAAATGAGCACAGTTTGTGGCATTGATAATGCGAAGAAGCCTCACGATATGACGCCACCGATTGAACCAAGTAATGCTGGTTACGAATCACTTCAAACAAAAACGGCAAAGAATGACTCCGAAAAACAAGCAACGCTACAACCAACAGCGGAAGAAATCGCTATAATGAGCGCTAGAGAAGAGAGTTTTTTGGCCGAAATGAGCACTGCTGTCGTTGTTGATAGTGTACAGATGATCGAGCACGAAGAAATAATCCTACGAAACTCTGAACAAGATGCTGTAAGCAACGTCACTACGTCAACGAATATTGAAACAGCTGTAAAGGAAGCTGGAGAAAAATCGATAACCGTCGATAATGGTGAATGTGCTGATGCTTCTGCGATCCAGATTAAGCCTGAGTATATCGTTTCTACAAATGAAGAGGAAGTTGCACTAACGCAGGCAAGAGAAGAGTCCTGCCTTGTGGAAATGAGCCGATTTGAAACCAAACCTTCTGAAGATCGTATTCTGCACGAGCAAATCATTGATCCCCAAGCGATTGAAACTGATTTGCCAACGGCTGAAGAGATTGATCTTATGAATGCAAGAGAGGAATCATTCCTTGCTGAAATGAGTCGGACTGTTGATCTCCCAGTCGAAAAATTAGAATGTAGCCATGAGCATCTGACAGAGCATGTGCTGCATGCAGGCCCAACGGAAGAAGCGAAATCATTTGTGGCTGGAGCAATGGCAGAGGCTGATACGATACCAAAGGCAGAGGAGAGTTGCAAATCGCCGAGCAAAGTATCGGAAACCATCAGCTCATCGCCGGTGAAAGGACAAAAGAAAAAGCAAAAGGATAAGTTCAAGAAGATCCGAAAAAGCGATGCCGCAAGCATGGCCGCATTCCTTGAGGAGGAAAGAAAGGTATTTGAGGCGGAGGCAGTGACTGAAGCTAAACAAGTGCAAATCGTTGAACCGAATCCGATTCGAACGCGCGATCAAACATCGCCAGGTTCGAGCATAACGAAGGAACAGATAGAAACCATCATCGTTGGCATAAACTTCGATCGACAGAACTCTGTTCCGACGTTGACCAACGAGTCGTCGGCCGTTGCGCAATCTGAACTGCCGGAAGCCACATTCGAAGTAAACCTTCCCGAGAGCCCGGTAAAGAGTGTGAAAGAGTTTAAAAGCAATCTGGTGTTTGAGGATTACGATTTCATTCCGGCTTCTCCGGTGAAACGCATCATAGAAAGCAATTTAGAGGATAAAAATGGTCGACCGAGGGCAGGCAAGTTCATGCCAAAGCTCGAAAGCATTCCATCGGATGCTGATCTGTTGGGCAATGGTAAAGATAATGATGGAAAGATGACGGAAGGAACAACGACCGCGGTATCGAATGTAACAACAACAACAACAACGACACAACGATCGGCTTCCACCAATCAAGATTCGTCGACGGATACAGGCAAGGAAGATAGCGATCCGGTGCAGCGTATACTGATAAACTCTCGGTGGCGTGATAATCGACAGAAAATATCTATGATCACTCACGAGGAAGTCCTGCTGCAACCCATTCAACACATTCGGCTGTCTCTGCCCAAAGTGACGGCGGAAATAATAGAAATCGCTCCTAAGGATATGACGATAGACGTGGTACCGTTGGAACCGATCGTGCTCGAAACGCCCAAAGATGAGCAGATTGTGCAGATTGACGATCTTCCGGGGCAAATAGCTACGGAAGTGTCGATGCTGGATATAGCTCCTTCCGTCGTGTACGAGACGCAGTCGGTGGATGTGCTGGAGAAAGAGGCTTCGCTGCCCTC
Organism: Anopheles aquasalis; assembly: GCF_943734665.1. Classification (NCBI taxonomy): domain Eukaryota; kingdom Metazoa; phylum Arthropoda; class Insecta; order Diptera; family Culicidae; genus Anopheles; species Anopheles aquasalis. The sequence goes on from NC_064877.1 coordinate 89,064,096, forward strand.
TGCGGACGATGTTCAGTTGAGTATGGTTGTGGCAACGGAAGCACAGCATCCTTCATCAACCGGTGGGGAGGTGACAGTGGAAGAAAGACAGGAATCGTCGCAACAAGTCTTTACCACCACGACCACCTCGGTTATGTATCGTACGACCACGATCACCTACATTCAATCGGATGAACAGGAAGAAATCAACGAAATCTACACCAGCCCAACGGTAGTGGAGCAAACTATCACAACACATACCGAACAAACGGATGATAGCTCCACTATCGATCAAAGAAGTGAACAGTCGGAAACTACTGTTATTATGGTGAGCGAAGCTGAGAACCAAGCTGATCGATCAACTGTTTCGCAAGCAGATCGTAGCATGGAAGAGCAACATGGTAGCATGGTTGAACCAACTGCGATGATAGTGGTGGACGAGAGTGAACCAAATATTAGCATCGCTACCATCGATGACGATCAGCAGGCTGTGCTGGATAGTTCAGTGTTTTCAGAGGCTGATCGAAGCATGCGAGAGGAAATCGTTCAACAGGAAGTGATTCCATCGGTGCAGAATGCTGATGCTGATGAGTCGAAGCACAAGGAATTGGCTGCTGCGCAAATGCCCAAAGAAACCGCTTCCAGATCGCTTTCAGAGGAAGGCAAGGTGGAGGCATCGGTAACGTTATCGGGTCTTGAGTTGGACAATGTGTCATCTTACAACTACTGGCAGTATCACGATGCAGAACGACATTACGCACAGCATTTCGTGTTGCCGTCGGTTACGAGTGGTGCAGCAGAAACGCTGGCGGTGGAGGCGACGGCGGCGGCGGCGTCGACGTCGCTGGCGGCTTCGGTTGATGTGGATCAAATTACTGAGCAAGCAATTATGCAATCGAAACCCACGCCGGCGGCTTCGGTGGGGAACGTCTCAGACCAAGTGGAGCAAAAAAGAACGGATGGTTTGGGCATTGAAAGTGGCAATGGCGATGGTGATGTTATGGCAACGACTGGACAGCAAGAGAAACAGTTGGAAGAGATTTATCGCACATTGCAGCAATCGTACCTTAGCGTATGGCAATTGCGTGAAGCTGAAAATGCGTACCAACAGTTGCAAGGACATCAAGCGACGGTTTGTGAACCGGAACAATCCTCGGAGGAATTACTCGGTGGTGACGAACCTCCTCCAGTGGTGGAGGCAGTGAACAAGGAGGAACCGGAATTGACGTGTCCTTTAGAGGATGTTGTTGACTCGGAGGAATCGCAATTGATAGCAATGAGGGACCAATCTCGTCAGGTTGACAGTGATCTAGAGGTGATGAAGGGGTTGGCAAGTTCTGTTACTAATTGTTGGCAACTGAAGGACGCTGAACAGAGCTACGAACGGGATCGTGCGCTGCATCGTGCAGAAGAGCTTGTGACAACACAGCAAATGGATCAGGGGGAGGTTGTTATCGATCAGGATAAAGCAACAGCATTAAGCTTAGTTTTTTCAGATCAAGCTGTGTCTGAGAATGGGGCACAACAGCAGATTGAGGTTGCGAAGCCGGAGATCGATCATGATAAATTTACTGCCGATAGGGAGTCGGTTCTAACTGGTCGGTCAGTTGCTTTTGGCGATGATCCACAGAATATTCCAATGAAAGATTCTATTCATCCCGTAGAATCTTCGTTGGTTTATGAGATAGCTCCAAGCTATGATGTTTATCAACTTCGCAACAGCGAAATGAAATATGCTCTGTTGCAGGGACAACGCGTTCCGCTAGAAGCTGAAACACTCCAGGTACAGGATTCAGAAGTCGAGGAACAAAAGAAATCAATAACCGATTTGAAACCGGAAATGACATTAAGTGAATCATCAGTTCCAATTGATTTGCCTGTGGCAACGCCAGGAAATGTCGTGAGTGCTCTTGAGGAAAAATCTGTGAAACATAATCCTTGGGATTATGAGACGGTTCCGTGCTACAATGTGCAACAGCTTTGTGAGGGTGAAATGAAATATGCTCTCCTAAAGAGAGTCACTGTGCCTTTAGAGCCATCTGACCTTCAGGATGTTGCCCTTGAAGTTGTGGTTCCAAAAGAAGATAATGTTGAAGAAGAACGGTTTGTACAGGAATTTTCCGAACCCGTTTCTTCGCTAGAAGTTAGTGATAACCTTGAGGTGGCACTAGAAGCTGAACCAGCTTCGCTTGTTTCCCAATCCGATATGAGACTTAATGCGTTATTTTTGGAAGCTACGCCATATTACAACTTGCGTTCGCTTCGTAACAGCGAAGATCAATATTATGTAAACCGACATAGCGATAGGGATAGGGTAGTGCTGTTGGAAGAATCTCAAGAGGTTTCCGATGTATTGAGCAACCGTTCGAAGGACGAAATCTCTCCAATCGAAAGTGAATGCAATGATGGAATGGTTGGGGAGAACCGAGCAGTTCAGGGAATGATTCAAACAGATGATGAAACTGCAAAAGATTTGCCCGATGTTGCACATGAATCTGGTATTGCTGATAGGGAAGATTCAGAACAACCGTTGGCGTGTGCTGGAGGGGTTTTATCAACAGAACAATCAGGTATCCTTGAAAAAGCTCAACACGACGAAGAGCAAGAGCTTCGTCGTTTATCAGAAGCCTCGAAATTGGAATGTCCTGAGAGTACAACTGATGATGAACCATCTGGCTCGATTTTAACTGAAAAAACAGTGCAAATTTCACAAGAGATCAATCAATCCGTGATCATTGTTGAAGAGAAGCTTGAAGTGAAGAAGGAAATAGCAGTGTTGCCAGAGGAGCAATCTCATAACGTGGATCACGATGATGAAGAACAAGAGCTTCTTCGTTTATCTGAAGCATCGAAGAAGGACGATTCGGTTGATCAGAGTGACCCATTGGTTAAAATTCCCACGGAAGAGCCAGCAGATCCAATTAATGAGCAAGTTGATTTAGTGCAGGATTCACAAGAGAAAAAGGAACCAGAAAAGGATGTGAATCTTTTACCGGTGCATCAGTCCGATTTGCTTGTGTTAGCTCAAGATAATGAAGAGCTAGAGCTTCGTCGTTCGTTTGAGGTTTCTCAGATGGAGTCGACTGAAGATAAAATTGATGGAGGCGCATCTGGTATCACTGTTACTAATGAAGAATCATTGGAGGTGAAAGTGGAAAATTTACCACCAATCAGCAATGAAACAGTGGAAATTGTTCAGGAGACATTAGTCTTTTCAGAGAGCGATGAAGGACTATTGCCAGCGGAACAATCAGATGCGGTGGTTCAAGACGATGAAGAACTAGAACTCTGTCGTTTGTCAGAAGCATCGGAGAAGGAAAATTTTGAAGAAATACCGAAAGGATTGGCAGAGCTTGCACAAGACATTCATGAGCAAGCTACCGGCGTTCCCGAAGAGATTAAGGATACAAATCAAACTGTCCGCCAAGAGCAGCTTTCTGAAAAATACTTGCCCGCCGGACTAGAACCACTATCCACTGATGTAGCTACCTCCATCGTTGAATGCACTGTAGAAGAACAAACCGAGGTACTATATGAAGTGGTGGGAAGAACTGTCATTGAGTGCACTATCGTTGGTGAAGAAGTGCAAAGTGATCATCTTCCAGAGCCTATGCTCGCTATCGATTCGAAACCGCTGCCAGTGAGTTCAAATGCATCCGAGCAGCTAGATTCAGTTTCGGCTGATTTGGCGGCTCATGCAGAACACGTACATGATTCTGAGGAGTTGTTTTTGCAAAAGAATCGTCAAGTGTCGTTCGAGAGTGAGGAGGAACCAACGGTTATACATAATGTTGTTGCACCACTGGTATCCGATTTGCAACAGTCCGTTTACCAATCGAATGTTTCAATCGTGAACATTCCTTTGGAATGTGGCATTGAGAGCGGAGGAGTTGAAGTGAAAATCTCGAGCATAGAATCCAGTGAAGTTATGGTTGAGTCTTCGAGCTCTTCTGTGGAACAGTTGGATGAGGGAGAAATGATCGTAGAAGGAAAGCTGCTCGTTGAAGTGAATGTCCCACGAAGGGAAACCGTTAAGCAACCAGAAGGTACGAGCGATCCTTTCGAACGGAAG
>NC_064877.1:89073146-89080646 GCF_943734665.1 Anopheles aquasalis
ATGCGGACCAGCATGTGCGAGCATCCATCGAGCAGATTGACGAACGAATCGACACGTTACGGCAGCGAGCGGAGAATGGCCTTGAGAAGATACAGGTCAGTGTAGTGGCCGTGTAAAACTGGCGATCTGGTGTTGTATAACGCATAATGCTCCGGGTGATGATTACGTACGGATTTGTGTCTTTTCATTTGCAGCAAACGCTGAAACAACGCGAACAAAGGAAGGCGGAAATAAGGGACTATCTGGAACTGCTGGAAGAAATCGAACGATGGGTTGCCGGTGCAAGTATCCACTTGACAGAGGTAAAAGAGTGTAGCACACCGGAGGAAGCTCAACGACGACTGCAAGATGATAGTGCTGTGTTGAGTGATCTGCGTAGCAAGGAAGCATATCTACAGGAAGTGTTAAATAAGACGGAACCCTATCTGGTCTACAATGATGTGTCCGCGAGTACTGTGACCTTGCGGGAGAATCTCATTCTGCTGATTCGAGTGCTACGTGAAAAGGCGCTGATACTGGAAAATAACATCCAACGGCTAAACGCTCATCTTAATCCTGCGCCAATCGAAGCGGTACCAGAGTCGAACGCAACACAAGTCGCACGCGTAGACATTGAGAGCCAAACTAGTCCATTAACATCACTGCAGCCGATTGCGGTTGCATCGCCGGAACAACGGGAACTCGATATTACATCTACCTTGCGAGTAGCCACACATGAGTCTTCAGTGCAGACACAGGCTGATGAGCACGTGACCGACAACATACTGATCATACAGTCCGTAGCGAATGGTCGCGAGACAGTGCAAATATCAAACGTCCCTCGATTGTACGGATCCATCGAGGAAAGAAGCGAAGATGCGGTGGTGGTAGAGGCCAAGTACACGCAACCGACGGAAGGAAGGGACTCGGATCGTTCATCCGAGTTGCTGGTTCGAAACATTCCCAGCCAGTTTGAGACAACGTTTACGGAACCGGATGAGACGACGACTGAGATCATTGTGAACCGAGATGGGTCGAAGAAAATTACGCTGCGTAAGGTTGTGCAGGCAGCTCAGTCCATCGAACCAGCGACTGCGGCGTGTAAGGCGTCGATAGTTACCTCGATTGATGCGGTAGCCCACGAAACGGAGCCAATGGCTCTGGAAGCCCAAGTGGAAGGAATTGATGTTGAGCTAGTGAAGGAAGAGCCCACAGAGAAGGCTGCTGATGTGCAATTGGTGAAGGAGGTGGCGGAAACGGTTGTTACCGAGATACTGGATGAGCTACAGAGGCACGTGATCGACGATGAACAGGTGGCTGTTGAGCAGCAACAGCAGCCGGAGCAGAAGGAGGAAGAGACGCTGCTGCCGCAGGTATTCGAATCACATGCTCAAACCGCACCAGTAGTAGAGTTGCTTGCTTCTCACGTTGAATCACCAACTAGCACTAGTAAAGTATTAGTCGATGCGACTGAAGCCGCTGTTATTCCGATTCCCGCTGCTGACATCAATACCTTAAGCCTTAATCAACCACTTACAGCCAGCGAGGAACTGAGTGCCGACGGATCGAGGCCGGTAGAATCGCTGGAAGAGATATGGCCACCGGCCGAGTATGTCGTTGGTATTGTGAGTGCGAACGAGAGGCCGATAGCATCTTCGAGCCCACCCAAATTACCTGAAGCTACCGTATGCCCCGAAGCACAGATTCATGATGACGCTGGTGCAGATGAAATATGGCCAACGAGTCCGATTCGCGGTTCGAATTATATAGAAATTGAACCGAATTTGCTTAGTTCAGCAGTTGCTGGTGAGCAGCAAACAATTGTTACCACTGTACAAGAAGATGCCGAACCAGTGAAGGTTGATCCAACGCAAGAAATCATTGTACCAATTGCAATTGACGAGGCAGTACCGGTCGAAACCGTTGTCGCACCGTTCCCTATCGAAGTGGTATTCGATGAACCAGCTATCGATCGTAATACCCCTGAAGAAATACCTGTGCACATTGAATTACCGAGTGATCTTGAGCGTTCATATGCTGTTAGCGAACCAGCGGAAGTGGTAGCGGTAGAGCTCGTTGAACACGATCAGTCCCTGGTGCAACAGCACTCTCCACCAACGGTTGAAACCGTAATTACAAGAACGGTTGATACGATAGAAAGCCCTGACAGCAGCACCACCATCCTGGAGACAGTTGTAGTGACGAAAACGATCACAACGGAAGAAATGATCGAGGTCACGGAAGAAGAGTTGGCAGAAATGGGAATGCAGCCTGTGGAGGGAGAAGAGCAAGTGATTTTGGAAAAGGTCACGCATGTAACGACTGTCGTGCAGGAGGTTGAACAACAAGAAGAACCTGAACAGAAGGACAATGCGGCTTCTGAGGAAACCTATGCCATCCGTGAAATACCACACAGCGATGTTGTTGCCCCTGTCGCAGATGATGAAACAAATCTCGAGGTGCAAGTGGCCACCATAAGTTGTGAAGCACAGAGCTCGTTGAGGGTCTCGATGAATGTGGATCCTTCTGAGGCGAAGAAGGTTAGCGTTAGTCTGATCGAGATTAAACCATCAACTGAGCCACCAACTGAGGCAGCTGAAACGACTGTAGCACAATTGACCGCGCATCCAGAGGCTTACGAGCATGTTCCTGGGTTGAGTGCGGTGGAAATCGATCAGGGATACGAGGCAGATAAGACCACGGCTGAAGGTGAGGCGGAAGGCGAGACCGACGATAAGGGTAAAAAGAAGCGTCGAAAGCGCAAGAAGGGTAAGCATGACAACGAAAAAGCATGTAATACGGAACCGCAGACGCCACGCGATGTTAAACCGGTGGAGGATGAGCAACCGAAGGAACACGTGGAATTGTTATCCGCGGCCCAGGAAACAGAGCAGGGCTTCGAGTCATACCAAAGCTTTACCGAAGACGATCAGCAACAGGTCAGCACGGTCAACGTGATGGAGGAAGCGGTGGGACCGGAAATGATCGAAGTGCCAACAAGCATACAGGAGAAGATTGTAGTTCCAACGGAGGTGATCGAAGCGGTGTATATCGAAGATACGCAACAGCAAACATCGCCAGTGGAATTCGAGCCACGCCCAGAGTTTAAGGATGCGGATGACGCCGAGATACAGAATATTACCTCCGAGCGCTTGATGGTACCGATCGACTGGGAGCAACGGTCTATGCAAACATCTCCGGAACCAGAAATTCACCGAACCTCTCAACAAACCTCTCCGATGACGATCGAGCAACAGGAGGTGCCGGAGCAGGAAACGAAAGAAATTCAAACCACGATGGTGGAAGCTATGGAGATAGAAACGCAAACATCACAACCACCGCCCATGGTACAACAAGAGGCACAAACCGAAGTACCCGATGAAGTGGCGACCAGTGAAATTCCGACGAAGCAGATTGATACTGTCGATACTGCCAATCAGACGATTCAAATCGAAACAAGCGAACGACAGCAGCAAGCTACCGATACTGAAGAGATTGTCGGACCCATTTTGGGACAAATCGTGCGCGATGTGGTGGATCCATCGATGATCTACAAGGTACATTCGATGCAAACCAGTCCGGTAGAGTTCCGTGAAGATGCACCGGAAGAGGCAGAGGTACGAACGAAATCGGATGAAAGTGCTCAGACCACCGAGCTAGAAGTACGAGATGCCAATGTCGAAACAGAGGTGATAGCTGTTGAAGATCGTGGCAATTCTCCCACTCCTGAAACGATGCCAAAGGTAGAGATCGTGGAATCCGAAATCACTGCTCCAACGGCCCAAATTGTGACGACAGATACAGCCATGCAAACGAGTCCAATGCATGCCGTAGAGGTTCCGGTTACACCCAAGTATGAGATAGAGGATGAGATTCTCATACAAACGGCAGCACCCGTAGTGGCTTCTGAGAGCAAGGATATGCAAACGGAACCAGTGATTACTGCGGACACGGATGCACAAACTGGAATAACGGAAATTACGGAAACCCTCACGATAAGCACGCAGACGAAGCCAGAAACACTGGAGCAAGCGGAGGATGATGGTGATAAGGATACAAAGCGATCAAAGAAGAAAAAGTCAAAGAAATCGAAATCCATACCGATTGAGGTGGAAGTTAGCACGCAGATGATAGTACCTAGTACTAGTGATCATGCATTACCTGTTGGTACTGCCAGTGGCAATGAAATGGTTACGGTAACTAAAACGATAGTTACGGATGCTGGAGCACAGGGCACTGGTCATCTAGCGGCTGCAGATGTGGGTTTGAGCATTCAAGTTGAGATCGATCCGTCGTTTGGAGCGATCGAACGCAGTTCTGCCGTGCGACCGCGAGAGACTTGTACGATCAACGAGTCCCTAGATCCGGCGCAAACTCAGAGCATGCGGCTAAGTTTAGCGGACTATTTCTCGATCATCAAATCGCAACAAGGATATGCGGAGAAACAGCTCATACCGTGGCGGGATATCAATGAAATGTTTGCCAAACTGACGCTCGCAGGAAGTTCCTCCAGCGATCCAAGAAAGGATCGATACCGTGTTGCATTACGATCGATCAGTTTGAGTGGAGAGGAAAATGATGCCGCAGCAGAAAGCAAAGACCTAGAGAATGTGCTCGGTCTGCTACAGGCGCATCAGGACGAACCGCTCGTACAGCAACAGCTGCTGTTCAATGTGGTCGAGAATGTGACGCGAGTGCTGGAAGACCTTGATGGTGGCCTCTGCCAGGCTCGTCAGAGTGTAGAGGATGGTGTGGCACCACCGGTGGATCAAGCGCGGTTGCACAGAACATACAAGATACGGTTGGTGCGCATTGAAGAACACATACTACGCATCATAACGTATGTGCAGCGCTCAAAGACTGGACCCAATAAGGAGGTGGATGAGTGTCTGAATCATTTGTTGCGGCAGGTGAAAATGCTGCAGCAAAACGTGACCCACGAAGAGAAGCGTGTCGATGGTAATGCTACCGACATGCGTCGGATAACGGATGCGATGCGTGATATGAACCATCGGTTGGAAAGCATCGACGGAGCGTTGCAAACACTTGCGACGAATGAATCGATTCCGATTGGCCGGAAGCTAGTGGAGCTGGAGGAGATAGAAGCCAGCTGTCGATCGATGCAGAACACGCTGATGACCATCACGAATGAGTACAACGGCATTGACCTTAGCGCAAGGACAGTCGAAGGTAATAACGTCGCTTCCGAGCTGGACCAGAATGCTCAGCAATTGCGCCGACTGGAGAATGGTATCGTGCTCGAACGTAATAAGCTGCTCCAGTTGAATGGGCTGGCGGATGAGTACGAGCAGACGTTGCTTGAGTTCCAGGAGATAACGGACGCAGCGGAGCAGTTTATCGAGAACGAAATCGTGACTAACACGCTGGAGGAGTTGCAGGAGGAAATGCAGCGATACCGAAAATTCTTCGTGAATCTCAACCATTGTAAGGCCATTCTGGAATCGCTGGAGACGAACTTGGACCCATTGACACGGCAAAAGCATGCCGAGCTACACTCTGCCTTGTACAACCGTACGAAGCTGATCCTTGAAAGGGCCGTCGATAGAGCGGGAAAGCTAGCACTGGCCGCATCGCGATGGACAGTGTTGGAGAGGGAGATGCTGGCTGAGAAACAGTGGTTACAGGTGGCCCAGCAACGCGTACCCGATCTGAGTAACGTTTCCTCGCAGGATTATGAACGGTACATAACGATGTACGAGTCGCTAGAGCAGGATATCGCTCATCATCTGGCGAAAATGCAATCACACAATGTGACGGCTCGCCATATGCAGGAACTGATAACTGCTCCGATCCTCGAGAAGGACAGTAGCGAAGCTCTGGTAGTGGTGATTCAGCTACGCGAGGAAGTGCTGCTGTACCTGCGAATGCTGACAAAGTTCCGAAACCACTGGCATCGGTATAATGTACAGGCGGACAAGCTGGGTGACTGGTTGCACGTGAGCCAGGGCAAGCTGGCGAGCATTAGCATTGGTGAGAATCTTTCTAGCACCCCGGTCGATGATATGCGTACCTTCTGGGAGATCAAGGCTCAGTATGAGGTGCTCAACAACAAGGTGTACAATGGGGCGTGTGATGCGTTCGATCTCGCGCTCACCACCATTCCAGTGACGGATGAGCAAGTGCAGCGACAGCTACATGGACAGTTGCTCGAAAGCTGGTATGTGGTGTCGGATCGTATCGGCAATTTGCAGCGAGGCATCGCTGATTCGATCAAAACCAGCTCGACTCCACCCAGCGAGAAGATGGCATTCATTGAGCAGGAGCTGCAAGAGATTGGTCGTGAATTCGATGGTAGCAAAGCGGTCCTCAAGAGCCAAGAGGATCTGTACGGTTACATAGAGAAAATGCAGATGCTGAAAACACGCATCCAACTGATCGACACCGAGCTTGGTCAGTTTGCGCTGGCGTTGGATTATGACACCGAAAAGGTGGGCGCCATTTTCCAGCTATCGCGCAACCTTTCAGTCCAGATTGCCGAAGAGTTGGAAGCTGCCGAAACGTTCTACAAACGCCTCGAGGATATCGAAACGGGTATCAAGCAACAAGAGCAGCGGCTTTCTGCGATTTCGAAGACACTTGATGATTGCAGTGGCAGCGTGAATGGCAAACGGTCGGCTATCGAGAAGGCACTGATTGATTGCAAAGAATGCCAGGAAGCGTTGAGTCCATGCTGGAACGAACTGATGCGACTGAGACAGATGCTTCACACGCTGCCGATGAACCTGAAGGTATCGGTGTCGCCGCTACAAACCGAGCGGGATTTGTCCACATTGCAGAACATTCACAGCGATCTGGAGCGCCGCTGTGAGCAGGTGATGGCAACACTGAGAACGCGAGAGTCACTGTGGAACAAGTTCCATCGGCAGCTTGATATGATCCAGGAGCATGTGCAGGAGACCGAGTTTATGATGGAACTGCTGCAACTGCAGGAAAGTGCCGACTATAACAGGCTCCTTAAGGCAACGGAGCGATTGGACGTAAGTACTGTCGAGCGTGACTATAGCAAAAACGGGCCCCACGCTAACCCTTTCATTTCTCTGCTTTTCTCTTTTAGACCTTGCTATCAGACATTGAAAATCGAAATGGTATGATTGAGGATCTGCAGAAGATCGCACAACCGTTGGTGGAGTCTTCCGACGAGAGTGTTTCGGCCGAGATACAGGAAACGGTTCAACAGATCAGTGTGGTGTGGGAGAGTACGAGAGAGAATCTGCGCGATCTGTGTGATCGGTACGAAAAGGCGGTTAAATTGTGGCAACACTATCATGATGTCTGTGAGACAGTGAAGGAGTGGGTGAACCACGAGTTTACTGATTATAACGACTTGTGCCAGTTGGAAGATTTGCCACAGGTGGAGGTGTACCAGCAGGCATTGATCGATCAGCGCCAGGAGGTGGACAAATTGCGTCAGCTGATCGGACAGATTAACGAGCAAGTTGGGTTCAGCATAGGTGACACTCTGCTAGCTGAGATCGATGAATATTCCAAGAAGCTGGAGGA
>NC_064877.1:89088146-89090646 GCF_943734665.1 Anopheles aquasalis
ATGGACAATTTTATTCATTCGTTCATACAAGAACATCAGTTCTACTCACCGATTCATGCGCACGTGATCGAGTATCATGAGCTGCGGGACTGCGATAATGTGCTTCTTATTTCTTATGAGGAAATGAAGCACGACTTAGCGTCGGTTGTCCAGCGGGTTTGCCAGTTTTTCGATAAATCGTACAGCGAATCTCAGCTTTCTAATCTGTACGGACATCTGTCCTTTGACTCGATGCGAAATAATAAGGCTTGCAATTACGAAGACCATACAAGCCATACAAGACCGATCGACGGCACCGACTCACGCTTTCTTAGGAAAGGAAAAACGGATAGCTGGAAAGAGGAGCTGACGCCGGAACTAATCGATGCTCTCGATCGGTGGACACTAGAAAAGGTACCAAATGAGCAGCATAGAAAGTTGTTCTCATAAAAGTGAAAGCAAAATAGTCTGATTAGTATTTTCCATATTGAACTGCAATACAACTGCAATAGATTTCGAGGTTTAGTAGTGCGATGGTCACGGTTATTGAAAATGTGGGTAAATTGTGAGTCTTCAGTTTTGCTACGATCGATTTCAAACACTTTACACAATATTTTTGAAAGGTCATTCATAAAGAGGAAAAAGCAAACAAAGTGAGAACAATAATTTATTTAATTTAAGCATGAAGCGATGTACTGGGTAAGTAATCTGTGTGATTTGAGCATCCCTTTACATTGCAATTGAACTAGACATCCAATATGATTGATGATGGTTTGCGCAAGTGTGTCAATAGTCCTTTTACACCTAGATTGAGTCATTTTTCTACGCTCATGATCGTGATGATATCTTCCGGCAGCAGTGTAAATGATCAGTTATTAGCTAGTAACCTTGAAGCATATGTTTAATCAAATCAAAACGCACTCATAACTGCTAGCGAAATTATTTAGCTGTTAGCATCGACCGGACCAGATTGCATGTCAAGCGTTGTTAGCTTCAGTGAAGGCCAGTTAATAGAACACGGCTCCAGTACCGGCGGTAGCATCGGTAAATTGAATCATACATATATCAGCAGGCCACATGTGTGCGTGAGTGGTCAACAGCTGTTTACGCAGATATTCTAGATGACCCATTTCGGCGCAGTATCACCATTTGAAGGGCAAGGTGAATGCCAATAGATCTATCGATTGGAAGCCATTTACTGCCATATACACCCCGACACCAACATAAACTGGCGCGTCGTGGAGCGTTGCTAGGGCACCATGTTGGCCGGGATACCAACAACAACTACGGGGGCTCCATGGAAACGTGTTGAATTGAAGTAACCTTTGGATGCAAAATTGTTTCTTCATTCTGTGAGTTGTATCTGGTGAAGAAGGAAGTATTTCAGAAATATGGCTGCCGAAAATCACGAAGGAGATATGAGTGAAATCTCAAGCCTAACTGATTCTAGTGACGAAGGTAAGAAGGCCAGACCGCACATGCGAATGTGATTCATGGCATGTCTGTTCACATTTCACTAGGCAAAAAGGTAGTGGAAGAGGTTGTCGAAGCGGTAGAAGAGATCGACAAACCGGCATACTCCGAGGAGGATCTTGAGACGCTCGTGGGCTTCATTCGCGGCATGATCATTCTGTTCGATTACGAGGATGAAGATTTCAACGATGACGTGGCGGAAACGATCAAACTGTGGCTAACCGATGCCAACAATCCGTTGCTGTTCATTTTTTACGATGGAAATCGCCTCTCAGCATCGCTGGCATTCCCACTCTGCCCAATTAACGACCTTATGTACTTTATGCGCGAGCAGGATCAGTTGTTTAATGTGCTGGAACAGTTCCACGACGACATCCTGTTCGGAACGCTACACGGAGACATCGAGGGCTCGCTGTTGGTGTTGCTCGAGCAGGTGTACGGGCCAATGATCCTGTCGAACGTGGATTGGTCGGAGAGTGTGAAGGCGAACGTTATCAATGGGTTTAATGCGTTCATGACCTACCTTTCGGAGCTGCATTACAAGCTATCTGGGTTTACGCTGCTGTACGTTCCACGCGAGGGAAGCGATATGGAGGTGCAAGAAGTGGTGCTCAATAGATCTATGATCAAGCGGCTTGAAGCAGTGGTTATCGATTGGACGGCACAGATACGGGCCACACTGAGCGATACGCAGCATTTCGTTCCTGATGATCTGGTTTGTCCCTCGGATGAGTACAGCTTCTGGCTCTATCGACGTACGTCGTGGAGATGATCGTGAACGGCCCCCAATTCGCGTGAATCACATGTGCATCACTTTATGTCACGATTTCAGATGAAGTCCTGTCGGCCATACGTCTTCAGTATAATGGACCGAACGTGCAGCATATCGTAAGAATCCTGGAACTCGCGCAATCGCTTTACATCAAGCACATGAGGGACGTACTGCGGGATTTGGATAAGGAAATTGAGATCGCAGAGTCCAACATTCCCTTCTTGAAGCTTCTCGTTGATCCTTGCTTTGCCATCGGTACACTGGAAACGGCGGACG
>NC_064877.1:89110646-89113146 GCF_943734665.1 Anopheles aquasalis
TACAAAATGTTATGCTACAAAACGGCTGCCATCTTATCAGCCCTCTTCGCGGATGGGGTGTTCACAACAGACTCCCGCCCTGAGTAATGCCGTTTCTGTTCAACATCCAACCGGATGCACATATCGCTCGTGGGGCTTTCGTTGATGTTCTATCTTTTTCTCTCTTGATGTATGCTATGGTTCAATGTCATTGCACCCTCATCTGTGGCGTCCGCATCTGTGGTCTCACCGGATTCTTGGTCCAGTAGAAGAATTACGGGCCATTCCGTTGTGTAAAGATGAAAGATGAGGTTCATTATTGTCACCGGAAGCCCAGAGGGCTCACCTTTCTATGCCCTCTATACGTTTGCGGTTTACGCGTACCGTGGACTGAAGAATCTAGCAGGAATATTAAACAGATGGGGCCCGAAAAAAGGGACATTTTATTTGACAACTCGCCTCAATCTGCACCTCTGCTCGTTTTGAAGGATAAGCTTCAAAGTATCTTCCAAACAACTTTCTCCGATTTCGTCGTTCAATTACCCTGTTTTGACTTCAGCCCGGTTTGATGCTCTCCCACAACGGGCCGGGCAAGAACCGACCAGAGTGAGGGATAATTTTCTGCGCGATTGCAAATATTCCAATATTGTTTTCTGGGCGAGTGGGTAATGTAGGTGTTGCTGGAATGGAAAAGTTACTCGACAAAATTGGTACGAGAATGGGGGGGGGGAGGAGGTGAAACCTCGCACCGCAGGTTGAGCGAACACGCCTTTCTGGGTGGCTCGGCGATGTTACTGCTCATCTAGGACGGAGGAGAAGGAGGACAGTAAGAGAAGAGCATTCATGGTCGACGACCACCAGCTCGAATCCTATTTTCGTCCTTCCAAGCAAGCAACTCGCCAAAAAGGCATAACGCGGCTCCGCTAGGTGTAGAGTGCCCGTGGGAAGGATAGAAATTGGAAAATGAAACGACCAAGACACAAAATTTCCACACCATAAACGGTTCATTTTCGGGGAGGGGGGAAGAAACTTTTCCAATTCGAGGTGACTTTGGCCTCCACGACGATGACGACGGTGACGATGGCGATGATGTGCACGGTCTCGGTCCCGGTCTGCTTCTGTTATGCTCTGACAACGAGAGAGTGTGTTGTGATACCTGTGCTGGAATGTGCTTAACATGTAGCGTAAGAAAACTTCTCAATCAACCGACCGACTGACTGACTGACTGACTGACGACGACTGTCGTCACTTCATCGTTCATCGTGTTGGAGTGCAGAAGCGGCCCGAGGACAGATTATTTGCTTTTCGTAATCTGAGAATGGGAAAACATAAACACATCGTGCCCGTGTGGCCGTCCTCTTCCTCTCTCTCATCGAGTTCCAATTGCCTTTTTGCGCTTAACCGTAGGAACACGCGATCTATCTCAACATGGAATCGGTTGAGCGGTGGTGAAGCAAATAGCTTCAGCCTTCGGTCTCATCGGGAATCCGGCGTCCGACGGATGGGTAGCCGGCGCAGCACGAGGAAGATGATGGACAGGTGATTTAGTGATTACTTTTTATCGATCTCATCCCGTGTCCCGAGGGTGTCGGCCAAGGGCTGTGTGGTGCGGGATAACGCTGGGATTGAAATGTTTATCGAAGATGCCTCCAAATCCCAAGGGCCCAGTTCCACCAGTTCTCCTGCTCCATCATCGTCGTTCATTGGATTGTTTGGCCTTATTAAATCGGATTGACCCATTCGACCCGGTCAGCACGGTCGAACGGTGACGCGGAACACGAAGCTGTAAACTGATCGGATGATTGGATTCCCTTGGCGGAAGATTAAGCCCTATCAACTCAGCCGGTTGGCTAGCGTTCGGCTGCGTTGCTTCGACTTGAATTGGCCAAGGTAGTCGGCATTTAGCCGAGGAGGAACGATCCTGCTAGCCAGCGATCAACTCAAAGATTCACCAATAATTAATTGAACGATTCCGTTCCGCTCAATCCACTCGAGCCCTACGAGGCCATCAACTTGTCTGCCACGTGCAGAAGACCGGGAACCAGAAATAGAACGTACGGTCAGCCAGCCAGCCTTTTCGATTGCTTCACTAGATGGTTTCGTCGTTCTCAATTTTCGAGGTTCCTAGTATCGAGTTTCACTCGCGTGACACTCCACTGACCGAAGAGGTGACACTAATTCGTCACCGTTAATACACCGCCGCGTATGACATCATGATATGAGGAAGAGCACCAGCACCTTTTAGTGTGTTTCGTACGATCATCATCGCATCAGAAATTGATCGACGATCGATTTCAATATTTCCACGTGTGAGGTTTATGAATAAATAAATGAAGAAAAATGCTGCCTCGGAGCACCATCGGGGAGAATATTTTTTCGTCTCAGCGAAGGTCGCTAAGGTCGGTTCATCTTGTTTCCGATGAGGTTGGTCGCGCTAAAGTCGCGCTAACGAAGGGTGACATGAGCTGTATGACATCAGATTTCGTTGATTTCTTCTTTGGGGCCGCAACGTTATCTTCGA
>NC_064877.1:89123146-89128146 GCF_943734665.1 Anopheles aquasalis
GCGCTCGCGGTTCACTTTGAACCATAAAACGATTAATCCTATCGAGCTGCGAGCGACCGCCTTCTCTTTATCTGGTGGAACCGGCGTGGTGGGTGTTGTTGGAACACATTTTTCATCGCGTTCCGTTTATGCTTCGCCACTCATCCCGAGAGGAGGACAGCACAGCAGCAAGATGTAAGATTGGCCGTAAATAACACCGGGAGCCATAACACCATGAACATCTTGGTCCGTAACACGTTCGCGATACAAGAAACGCGATAGGCGCGCGTCAACCCCAAAAACTGTCCTCACCAACTACCAACTTGGTGACACTTTCGGTGGTTCCGATCGGTGTAAGCAGCAGAGTGGAGCATTCATTCTTTTCTTGCTTCTCACGTGCCGGCTTTTGGATAAACAGACAATCAGTCACATGGCCCCGCAAAACCTGCTCCAGATGGAGGAAAATTCCATTTTCCTCTTGAAAATCGCGTTAATCCATTTTACTTTCTCGATTCTGCGGAGCTGCTGACAGCAGCACCACTCGATTGCAGCGCCTGCTAACGAATCCCCAAGCACTCTTTGCCGATAGCAATCACTACACGCGCGAGCAACGTCGTTAGCAACCAACAGAAATCAATCAACTCACCACCGAAGGATTAGTGGCGTGTTTCGCGTTGATCCGGGAAAATATGACATCGGATCAGGCACAACAAGCACGATGCTCGCGCGCACGCGCCCCCGACTTCAGATTAATGTTCAGAAATTAGACAAACAACTCAAGAGGCCCCCTTTGGAAGGGGGGACTCCTTCTGAAAGGCTAAGCACACTTCCTACGCTCGCACACCTTCAGCAGCAGCTTGATGAATTGCATAATGTTCCGGTGGATTTGTGCGCCCCCCCCCCCCCCCCCCGTTTCGCGGCTTCTTATGGCTCGAGAAGAAGTGGATGCTGCTCCACCAGAGCGACCAGACATGCCGTCAGCGTCAATAATGATTTCAATTAAAAATTCATCATTATTTGCACTTGAGTCTTCCAGGAACGTGGTACCGTGATGGTGCCATGCTTTTCGCGACATTTTATCGATAGACAGTAGACCCGGAGAGTGATGTACATTCACCGCGCTTTCCGCTGCTCATTAATATTTACTGTATGTCTTTTATCTTTTATTACAATCACTTCAGTCACTTCAGTACACATGCATTGGCTGTGGCCTGTTCTGTCAACTAAGCAGCACCGTTTGGCGCAGTGGTTGCTATTTAATGATTTCCACTCCAAGGAGCAAGCAGCGTGCAAGGGGCCCTAGTAAGCCTTGAGCTTTAGCACCTACGCTTACGCTCACGAAATCCGTTTATTGGTTCTAGGAAGCGTGGAAGGTATGATGATGCGTTTGCTCGAAGCTATGGCGCCCTGCTAGAAGACGCCGTGACGCCGTGTCTCCTGTGGGCGTTAGGAGAGGTTCCGTTCCGTTGGCCGCAGACCTCACGAGACTGAAAACAATAGGACATGCTGGGGCCGAGCCCGGCACAGCGTTACACTAAAAAGCAAAAAGAAGGAGAGATGAACCATGACAGTGTCGATTATGTAAAGGACATGCATGGTGGATCAGATGTTGCACTCCTTCGCAGTCGTGCCCTAGGGTTCGACTTTTCTGTCCGCTCTGTCTGCTCTGTCGTCCTCTTCGTTGGCTGGTGAAATCAAGGTTCTTTTTCCTAGATTCCAGGTAGAAGACAAAGAGAAGAAATGTAGAAAAAAATAGCAACTCCACACTATTAGAGTTTGCAGAATGTTGAAGCAAGAAAGAAGCACGAAAATGGATGAATGGGATGCCGGGGAGTGCTCAGACGATTAGAGAGCGCCGAGACCAGTGACGATGCCACGGCGCTGCGGGAATTATTGTCATCATAATTAATATCTTTCGCACGCTGACGCTCGCTAATGCTGCGAATGCTGCGTTGTGGTCCAACAGGAAGACGAAGAAGCAAAAGACCGGCAGAACACACGGAACCAGTTGAGTCTGTGAAGCGTCGCGTTCATGCATCATGCATGAGGAGCAGCGGCAACCTGTGAGTGTCTGCATCATTAGCGAGCTGCCACAGGATTAGAAAGGATCTTCTGCTGCCTCTTCGGCTTCGACAGAGACCACAAATGATAATATATGATGGCGCGGGGCCGACTCGTAAGTCGTCTAAGAACGCGGCTTAAGACAGAGCGCGCAAAGACCTGTCCTGTACCTGTCGCACAAAGAACCACCCAGTACCCAATCACTCCCTGGCTGCCTAGCAACAATCTACGTGTTTGGCCTCTCCAACAGTGCACGCACACAAACACTCACGCAACAGCCGCGTAATTGATTATTAGGTCTGATTATTACGCTGGAATGCTAATAAAGCACGCAAAACACGGATTACCGGGGACATTGTTTTAACACGATCAACGTCCGTCTGCTGGCGCTGATATCTGTCGCTCGGACCACCACACATACTGTGAGCGAGGGTGGGCTCTCCAGTTAATGCGCGATTTATGTGCCAGCGCAGTCAGTTGTCAGGTTGTTTGCGATGGAAAACTGATTCCAACATTAATTCCGTTTAAATACTAAGGCCGTGACAAATTTGCTTCATTCGTTCCGTACCCACTAGAGCTGTGTCGATCTTTTCGCTTCTCCTTTCGCCTTCTCTCTCCCTGTTCGTTCTCTGTCTGTGATATGCAAATATGCTACCCACGCGACTCTGCACTAGGATTTTCCTCCATTTGAAACCGGGTGCTTCCCAAGGGGGCTCTATGACAAATGAACTTCGAGATCTCGTCGGACACCGGAGATTGGCACCGGTATCTGGCATGGCAAAAGGCGCCCCCTAAAACCCACCTCGTCCTCGTGTGGTGTGACGAACCATAAATTACTAATCGACCACAAACCCATCGACACACACTGCTAGGCTAACGGTACGGGTCGGAAAGGGTCCGGATCATAACTTCGACTAGCTTATTGCTCCATTGCCACCGAGAATGAGTAATGGCCGTGGCATGGCGCGACCGAACGCGCGGCCATTCTGCTGACAGGCAAACTACCTCACCGGTTTACAACAGCCACGGCCGTGCCGTGTCACGGTTCGACACGGGTGCCAAGAACCATACGATGACCTCCGGATCATGACTCCGGGAAGTCACACCGCAGGCCGTCTTGAAACCAATCTCTTGGAGCAGCTTCCTGTCGGTCAACCGGAGATGCCAGAGCCGGAGAATCAATTATTCAAATTTATTTTAACTTTACATTATGCCACCTCCAGCAGCATCAGCGGCAGCAAGATTCTAATCAGCGATCCATTTTCCAGCGAGCCCGGATAATGCTTTCTGGCTGCTGGCTAATCAAGTTGTTTGCTACCAACAATCCGATCCGAGAGGGCGCTGGAAAGGTATTTCATTACAAATTGAGTGTGTTTGGCTGGCATCATGGTTGTCAGGAAGGTGATGCTGTGAGAGCATCATAGTACACATAGGGCGCACGGGATGCTCATTAGCCGATGGTACAAGTGGTGTGCGGAAGTATTATTTCTGTTTTTCGTGAATTCCAACAATTCAACCGTGAAAATGGATAACAAAGAACAATCGCGCGGAAATGGAGAGCCAAATCCGAGGCGAAAAAGCCGAAATCCATACCTAAATTTTTTAAGTGAATTCAGAAGCAAAAATTTAAACCTATCGGCGGTGGAGGTAATCCGCCGGGGAGCGGCTTACTGGCGCCAGCTAACGGAGGAGCAGAAGCTACCGTATGTGCGGTTGGCGTTCTATGCACCGATGCGGCCCCGAAGATGTCCCATGTGTGGCATGCGTTATCGCACGAAACGAGCCTCGGGCGCCCAATCGTCGGCACGGCAGGGCAAGCTTGTGAAATCCCAGCAAATGCGAATGCCACCGAAGAAGCAACACTAACGGCGACATACCGTACGCCTTCACCCGCTGACACTCCGTGGCAAAAAAGGAAATAACTTTTGATACTACTTGAAATATATGTACAGATATCCACGCCTGGTGGCTGGCTGGCCAGGTCGAATAGTTTCGGTTCTGTGTATGTGTCTGTGTGTTTTTATGCAGTTAAGTCACGTTTTAGCGCTCGAAGGCTTCATGTGCTCCTGCCACACGGGTGACAATTCTCCCGGAGTGTACTCCGCATACCACATCTTCGGTAGTACCGTTCCGATAAACGTTTTATTTAGTTTCGTGGAAAATGAAGTCAACATTGGGACGCGGGCAACACCTCCGGAAGTCAAAGATTATCCAAACCTCCTTGGATCACAATCTGGCCTAGCTTGCTGGGTCGGTTGCCTACGTAACCGCTTTACAATATTAAGCGGGAAAAGTGGTAACCAAACGCCATCCCAGTCCTTTCGCTCCCCCGAAAAACCTCTCAAGAAGGCTCATTGTGTTCCGTTGTTCACGGGTTTTTGCTCCTACACAGAGCACCTTCATTGTGTAGTGCTGCAGGCGTGTAGTGGTGCCAACCGTGGCCGTGGCGACGTCGAAACCGACATCGGAAGGTCGATGGCATCCGCTGTTTTCGCTGTCGAAGTTTTCGGGCTTCGGGCCTGGTGGTCGGCAGACACGGCAGATTCTTTCTCTAGCACTGTTTGGCTTTTATCACGAAACCATTCCCAAATATCTTCCCCTCATCTCCTAGCCAGCCAGCCTGCCTGCCTGCATCTACTGCAACCCATTCTACAGGCAGCATCTTCGACACACTACACACCCCCTCGTGGCCCCTTGAGGGCTACACACCGATGATAAAAACGAGAAGACGGTATACAATTTTCTTTTTAATAAATATTTCATGAATGGTTTCTGTTGTTTGTGTGTTGTGCTGTTGTTGCTGCTACGGCGAGCCGGGAGTACGAGGTCACAGGTTGAAGACCCCACCCACACTATAGCAAACCCCCGGGTCCATCCAGCACTCCAGCAGCGGTCTGTCTGTTGCGAGAGAGTTGGTTCGGAGTTTGGTTAAGATTACGTCAAAATTTCTTATCCTAGGC
>NC_064877.1:89133146-89135646 GCF_943734665.1 Anopheles aquasalis
TAAACTCCAACCGACTCCGACCAACTTCTAACAATCTCTCCTCTCGCACTCCCTATTGTGTTCTTTCGGGGATTGGTTTTTGGTGGCGGCGTTTCCGTTCCGGCGATCGGGCACCAAAGGATGAAATAAAATCTCCTCGGCGTGGCGTGGCGTGGCTGGCATGGCGCGACTGCTCTTCCATTCGCTGATTGCATAAACTGGATCATCCACAATAATAGAAGATAATCCCTCACACGATAGCGCATGCAGATGTTCTGGCGTGGCATCTTCTTGCGTGATCACTCTTGTCATCCGCGATGGCGGCCCCGGGGGGAAAACCTATTAATATATGTGTCTTTGTCATGGGGCAATATCGCAGACGCAGACATCGAAGTTCCATCGCGAATGAATGGAATGGAAATTTTTATCTCGCTCCAGGGCGCACAACAAAGGAGACAGGGCAACCGTGTCCTTCTTGAATGTTCGCGTAGCAAAAGGACGAAACATAATTCGTTGAGCATAGTTAACTGTTGTTGTTTTTTTTTCTTTCTTCAACAAAGAACAGAAGAAAACCATTACATCAATCTATATTAATTGTGCAATGGCCTACATTCGTGTCTGTCGATTCGGTTTCGCTGTTCTTTTTTTCCCCCCATTCCGGTTGTCGACCACCATCGTTGATGCAAAAATCAACATAAACAGTCCCCCGGGGGAGAGGAGGGATGGGTGGGCAGTTTCCATCATTCGCTATCCGTGAATACCAATATAATTCATTCGATTACTACCAACTTTAGTAATGGCCTGGGCATCGCTCGAGGGGACACTGCTCCGATAGGTCCGATATCCGGATCGACGAAGTGTTGTTTGGTTTCTTTTTTTTTTTGGTTTTGTTTTTCATCCAGACAACAAGTAAAAGCAGGTCAAGACGATGATGGACGTGCCTTACGGGTAAAGTGATTGGTTGCGCTGGTAACGGCAACGTGCACCGCGGGCCTACTGTGACGGCGATTTCATTGCCACATTTTATGTAGCAGCATCCATTAAAAAGGACCCCGGAGTGGGTTCGATGGCCAGGCATCGAGAGCTTGGCCAATTTCACGCTTCAAACCGTTCAAGTGACCTCGCGATAATGATGCTTTGGGCGAAATCCTGCTCCCAGTTCCAATCCATTCCCGTTTCTCACGCTTCAACATAACGATGTTGCAGCCCTTTTCCCGACGCTTAACGGATCTGCGCTCGGCATCCGATAAATTGTCCAGATTTATCTCCTTAAGATTCATTCTGGCATCTCCAACAGAGAGAGAAAGAGAGAGGGAGAATGATGCTAATCTGCATGATCACAATCTTGAATGCCACAAGCACTCCGTCCTCTGCTCCATGCGCAGGAGCACAATTTGTTAAACACTTGCCGCCTCACGCACTGGTATCTGGTGCATGCATTATTTTAAAGCACTTCGAGGCACGGCATCTCGCCAACAATGGATCCTTATCTGCGGAGGAATGATGGTTGGGGGTTTATTAACTAAGCAATGAACTCATTTTAGTCCACATCACATGATGACGCGAGAGAAACCGAGGGCTACGCTTTAAGGAAACCAAAACCCAAGTCCTTCCTTATGTGTTTCGTAAAACTATTTACAACATTTCCACATACATTCACGCGCAGAAAGTGCATGCCATGGCACCGGTTGAGCCATTAATATTAATTACTGTGCACCGTACAGTGTGATGCCTTTTTGGTCCGGTACTTCCGATGGCCACTTCTTTCTACTCTCGCTCCCGATGGCCTCGCTGGGCACACATGCTGCTCGGGAACATCATCATCATCATCATCATCATCGTGCAGTGCAGCGGGGCTGGCCGAGAGAGATGGCCCTAGCTCCGGTGTTTCTTACGGTACAAAACACACTTAGATAAGAGTAGATAATTAATCCAATTTATCTCCGGCTATCTCACTGGCTCTCGTCACTCTTTGCTTGTGATAATTGCCCCACTAACGCGCTTTGTAGCGCACATTATGGCTTCTGGTTCTGGGGTTACTTCATCACTTTTTTTTCGTTTTTCTTCTTTTCCTATCATCTGGACAACATAACTAGCCGGAGCCTCCGACCTCCACAACGTTTTTGTGTGAATGAATAAGATCGGAATGTGGCTTGAGTCGCGATCGTGGCTGTTTCTGGTGCAGTTGGTGGTGCTCCAACGCATGTCATGCGACAAGATGACGGACCTTTTTTTCCTTTCTTGTTTGTCACTTCTGAAGTATTAATTCAAATTAATTGCCATCGGGCCAGGAGACGCTCCCTCCTCATGGGCCACCGTGAACAACACGAAAATGCCACAAATTATCGCATTCGATGAACCGCGGATCAAGTGGCGCACTAAATCACAAGCGGCACACCATCAGGGACCAGCCAGGGAGGGCGGTTCCGATGGGAAACGGCATCGCAACTCAAGCAAGCAGCAGCATCGGTAGAGCAGGGAGCAGAATCCGTCTCAGCGAAGCGGCAATGTTAATTGATCG
>NC_064877.1:89145646-89160646 GCF_943734665.1 Anopheles aquasalis
AAACACCCTCTCCCGGAGGCCCTGGTTGCTCTTGGATTTCCAAAAATTATGATCGATCCATTAGCAGCTCGTTTATGATTCATCTTGTGATCGTTCGAATTCTATTTCGAGCCAAAGCACCTCCATGCTCCAGGATGGTGGAAATGCACTCATCATAACGAGTTCCTTTGCCGGCTAATCGATCACGATCGACGATCAGCCATATGCATATGAATCATCGGCAGTACGCCAGAAGAGCATTAACGGCGTTTACTGATCCGGGCCCCGGTGCGTGCCATTCTGTTGAAAAATAACTTAAACATTCCGGGAGCGATCCGTTTGGTTCGTCGGCGGTGCTGCCGACGGTTTTCCCTTATTTTCATGATCACTGGAAAAGGGGCGATCATCTGGTCGTCTTTAGAATCATGTTTCATCGTCCACGCGGCACCACATTAATGCGTGCAAAAATGGTTCTCATCTCGTCTTCGCACTGCTGCGGTCTTTCACCCGAAGATCGCTTTGGGGGAAGGGATTAGCATATGGAAAGCATTTGCAGCCTCTCTCTCTTTGGTGTTTCCGAGAAAAAAGTGTTCAATTCATATAAACCCTTGTTTCGAGGGTCACTGGTCACAAGGTTCTTGCATAATTTTCATTCCGGCCACCATCGACGTCGGTCAATACTCAGTGCAGTGCATTTTTCGTGAACCAGCGCTGGGTAATTCCGATCAGCAAAATCATGCAACCATTTCTGAGAGCCTGTGTGTCTAGACGTAGTAAGTGCGTCTGAGAACCTAGCATGCGATCAACAACCACCCGATCGTACCCGCACGCAATCACCCGTGATCGTGCGTGCGTGCGGTACCAAGAATGCCGCGTTGCCGCGGATCATTCCCGGTTTTTCGAGGCCAATCGTAGGGGAGAGGAGGAGGTTAATAATGAGAACACATTTTGTGAAATCATTACACCCTTGTCCAGAAGCGGCCCGGGCTTGGCTTACATTATTGTGCAACGGCAAGTGACGACGCGGCGACGAGAGCAGAGAGCACTAGATGTTGCCCTGCTGGACTGAACCCGAAACGGGTAGCAAGGCCTACTCAGCACGCAAAACATAAGCTAATAATAATGCTCCGTTACTATGGCGACGTACTCGCTGCAACCTAAATTTCCCCTCGCGCGATGGCCCAGCCGGAATGCACTTTACGGCCGTTCGGTGGCCGCTGCCAAAGTTCCGACTCCCAAAATGATTTACCATTTAACTGGCAGTCTTTCCGCGCCTTCCTCTGACCCTGCGCATATGCTGCCGAACTAAGAAGAAAGAAGTGGCAACAATGCTGGCGCATGGAGGACGGACGGACGGATGGTGGTGCGAGAAGATGAGTTATACGGATGTAATTAAAAGTTTGAATTATTTGACAGGTTTATTAGCTTTGGCCGCGGTGACTGTACTAGCCCCTTTTCGGTGGCCAAAAGATGCTGCCCGCTCGGTTTGTTGATTTGATTTTGGATGCACTTTGCTCATATCATTGCGCGCCCTATCTCATTCTCTCTCTCTCTCGAGCGCCTGGACAAACAAATGAAAAGCGGGTTTATGCTACGCCACGTGTCTTGCGTTCAGTTGGTGGGGTTTCTGTGGCTGGAGAGAACGAGAACGAAGAAGGTGCTAAAACGTTCGCTTTCCACCAACGAAAACGCTAATTGAATGGTTTGTATAAGCAAATGCGTGTTGGTTATGCTGCCACTGGAATGCCCTGAAAGCGTGTCCCCGGTCGCCACTGCCCTGTGGCAATATATCTCAATTTCGGATGCAGAATTCAGAAAACTCATCGGACGCGATTAATTGCCATGAGCTCTCGGTGTCTCGGTATTTTATTGATGTTGCTTTAGATAGTCGTCGTACAGGCGTAAGAGATCGGGACTGGTCCGTGGTCGTACGAGCTGGAGAGCGTGCTCAAAGTGTGACCAATCGATGGTTTGTACATCGAATGAACCTTCGAGTCCGCGCAGTGCCGCCTCTTGGCAGATGGCTTCAATTTCAGAGCCAGAACAACCGGCTGAACGACGCACCAGTTCCTGCACGTCCACATTAGCGGCCGTTGGGATGGTTTTCAGTTTAATGCGGAAGATCTCCTCCCGGGCGGCCTCATCCGGTAGCCTCACGTAAACGATGCGATCCAATCGACCGGGACGCATCAAGGCAGGATCGATAAGATCGGGCCGATTGGTGGCCGCGACGATGCGCACATCCTTCAGTACGCTCACACCATCCATCTCGGTCAGTAGCTGGGCCAGGACGCGCTCTTTTACAGAGTTGCCACCGCTACCCCCTTCACCCGATCGTTCGCCACCGATTGCATCGATTTCGTCGAAAAAGATGATCGACGGAGCTACCTGACGTGCCCGGCGGAACAGATCCCGTACCGCTCGTTCCGATTCACCAACCCACATCGAGAACAGCTCGGATCCTTTGATCGATAGAAAGTTCAATCGGCTCTCCGTTGCGATCGCTTTGGCGATCATCGTTTTCGAGCATCCTGGTGGTCCGAACATGAGCAAACCGCGCGGTGGCTTAATACCGAGCCGTGTAAACACCTCAGGATGGTGGATAGGCCAGTCGATGATTTGGCGCAGCTTGTGCTTCAGATCCTCCTGTCCTCCAATATCGGTCCAACGGACATTAGGGCACTCGATCATGATTTCACGCATTGCGCTTGCCTTTACGTGCTGAGTGGCCGTCAACAGTGTTTGACTGTCGACCATAGAGCGTCCAGCCGTACTACCGGCAGCATTGGCCACCAAGTTCTCCAGATCGGCCCCAACGTAACCGTGCGTTATGCGAGCAATCGAACGGATCTCCTCGGTTGATAGATTGTGCGTCGTTCGTGATAAGATTCGCTGCAAAATGGACTCTCGTCCCGGTGCATCCGGAACCGGTAGCTCGAACTCGTAATCCAGCCGTCCTCCACGACGCAGCAACGCATTCACGTTGTCCACATTGTCCGTTGTACCGATCACTAGCGTACGATTACCACGCGCAGAGTTGTGCAGGCTATCGAGTAGATTGAGAAAATGTTGCGAGATGCGCTTGCTGATATCGCTCGTGCTCGCTTTTGGACAGAGATTGTGAAGTTCTTCCACGATGACGAGTGCCGGTTTGGGGTGAACGTCGAACACTTCGCTAAACTGGCGTGAGACGTTTACTTCCGATTCACCGTAGAATTTGCTGTAAACCTCCGAACAGTTGAGACGTACAACATGGCAGCGGTAGTGGGCGCCCAGTGCGTTGACTAGCATTGTCTTGCCCACACCCGAGACACCGTACAAGAGCACACCACGGCTGATGGGACCGTGGCGCTTTCGTGTTTCGATTCCAAACGCGGCATCCAAGAGCGTTCGCAGTTCACTGATGATGCTATCGAGAGCTCCGATACGTTCGAGGGCGTACCGTTGATTCTGATGGGCCTGTTGTTCCGCTTGAGCATCGTCCAGCACCGCGAGCTTCGTGGTACGCAGTATCACGAACATTCTACTTTCCTGTAAGCTCATCCGGCTGAACTGATCGGTCACCGTATCATCGTCACCGACGGTGCGAACGTTTTCAATGCGGAAGGCAAACATTTTGTTGCAAATTTTTAAAGCGATTCGGTTTTCCCTTATTACCACGCTACCTTGCAGCTGGTGCTTTAAACAGGAAAGCAGGAATTGACCATTTTTGTTGAACACTTTTGCCTGATCTTCGGGATTCTCGAGACGCAAACCAATTTCTTGCGCATCTTCCAGGTTGCTGGGATCGATGGGTGCCACGCTGGCGGTCAGATCGTTGCACTTGTCGCTGTCGAACTCATCTGGAAGGTAAATTAAATGATGTAAGTAAAGGGATTGGGGGGTTTAATACGGAGACGCCACCCTTACCTAGCGCTTCGAGGGCGAGTTTGGTTCTCGCACGATCATCTACTGGCCAAACAACGCGAACGATCGTGCCAATTGGGGCACCGTTCCTGCTCAACGAGATCCGTACGTAATCGCCAAGCATTAATCTCAACTTTCTCAGCACACTCAGTGGCATCGTGGCCAATCGGTACCGTTGTGCATCGGTACATCGCTTCACCTCCTCCAGCGTGGCCAGCGTACCAACTTCAACCTTCCGGCAGTGGAAGCTAGCACCGGCAGAAACATAACCGGTGAGCGTTGGGATGTTGGCACAGTTTGCTTCCTGGTGTTTCGGCAGCTCACTGGTCGGCAGGTACGTTTGGCACTTTTCACAGTTCCACCACAGTGGTTTTTCTTTCTTGGAGGCCGATTTTGGGGCCATTTTCCGTCGGAAAACTCAACCGCAAAATTCGAAAGACGAACACGCCGGCCTGCTGCGAGGAAACCGTTCACTGTCAAGCATGTTTGTTGACAAACACTGTCCCGTACACCGAGTCCGGTAAAGGCCTCTACAAACCGAGCACGTAACGCTGCGTACGTTGCGGAGCGTACGTAAATTCATACATTTCTCCGCAGCACTACGCTCCGCAACGCACGCAACGTTACGTGCTTGGTATGTAGGGCCCAGTGCAATCCCATACATTCTTTTCTCATCCCAGGATTTCTTTTTTATTATTCTCTTTTCACTTCACCGAGGCACACTTTGCAGCCTCAATCAATTAGAATTACATGGCCAGGCCAACTGACAATTTACTGAAAACTTAGCGACCGAAGAAACATCTAGAAACACCATCAGCGGCATGATCACAGTTCCTCGTTTCGGTATGCCTTACGCAGTCGGTTGTAGTAGAACGACTCTAACTTCTTGCTTACGCGCTTGCAGCCGTTGTTGGAGAAAATGCCGGTCTCATCAAACGTAACTGCTTCTCTTAGGATATCTCTGAAAAAATAAAGAGAGAGAGGGAGTTAAACTGGGAGGCAAATGGGCCAAAACTAAAGCAGATACATACTTGAGTAATGCCTCATCAATATTGGTACTGCCAGTCAATTTATGATACTCCCGGATAATGCAATTTTCCACGTGTCGTTTCTCGAGCGGCAGGAACGGCACAAAATGGTCCACCACGTGCGATTCAATCATCTCACTGCGGTACAAACCGCCTTCGAGGTTGTACGCACTGATTTCTAGCGTCCGTTCAAAGTCATGTAATTCTGTGCTCTCGCGCCACGTTCCTTTATCTAGGATGAGTTTCAACTGGTTCGCTATTTCTGGTCCCGCAACGTTTGATAGAAAGATGAAGATGGACTGTCGGAAGTTGTGCTCCCTCGTGTACGCATGATTGTCCAGCAGGGATACGATCGTGTCGAACAGTCCAGGTGGCATCTTCTCCACTTCATCGAAGATAAATAGCGACGTAGAGCATTTCGCGGTCGCTCGTTTGATGTCTTCAACGAGTCGAAACTGAAATCAAAACCAATGATCCGTTTAGTAAAACCATATCCGTACTAGGATTCTTTCCGCAGCTTCTACCTTGTACTCGTTAATTTTGCTCTCGAGTGGAAAGTCTATCCTTCCAAGGTATTTGTGCACAAAGTCACTATGGGAACCCTTCTTGAACAGAGCATTGGCAATGTGCTCTGCTATATAGTTTTTCCCCGTACCTAAAGAAGGAAATTGATTAGTTAACATGAACAGCCGAGCTGTTGGTATTACAAGTATCGCTCGCCAACTCACCAGGAGCACCGTGAAAACTGCAAAAGAAAGAATCATCTATAAACATTCGTCAACATTCTAACCAGCAGTGAGCATCAAGGAACTTACCTTATCACTAGTGGTTTCTCAGATTTGTGTATTTGTTGAAAGTGACCCCCGATAGCGTCCACAACGAGCTTCTTGGCAATGTGTTGACCAAACAGGTTCGCTTCAAGCGAATTTCTTAGTGCTTTTGGGATGAGAACGGAAATTTTGGTTAAAATGTTCCCATACTGGGGGTCATTCCGATAGCTTACCGTTAATGTCGGCAGGAATATAATGCGGGGTACAACATTCGTAGTACTGGCAGAGAGTATGATCTCTTGTTGCTTCAAATGCAACCTTAACGCCTGATTGGATGTTGTTCTTTAACTCTTCTAGATCAAAAAAGGCGCAGCAGGGCTCCACAAGGATGCTCAAACATAAGCACCAGTAAAGGATTTTTCGGAACCAAAGCGCTTTGAGCCTCATGTTGGATGAATAACGTGGCACAGCCGGTTGATAAGAATCGGATACACTTAATAAATTCGCATAAGATCGCAAGATCAATTCTTTCGCGGGTGATCTCACTCCTGCTGGTTGAGTGATAAGTAAACAAAAGCACCTAAAGGGAAACGCAGACCAATGATTCCTCATGAGAGGGCGGACACTTTAAAGGTACATCTCGCGATGGAAACACAACGATCGCGTGCACAAAACTATTCCAAAATTAAACCCATTTCTTAATTTTATCCGGAAAATACGAAATTGCCGGCGGCGGATGCAAACAGCTGTTCGACCCAGCCTGTCTGTCATTTTCCTCGTTTCCGTTTAGAGCACCCGGAATCGAATTTAAATCAAAGTGATCTAAATCAGTCGGAGGTGGTTTATTTAATAAAAACGGCTAAAACCCCATTTATGGTATTAAAATTTCGATTTCCCTGCTCGCTATCGTCCTTTCTCTCGACCGTTACCGTCAGCACTCGCACCACGGAGTATCTGCTTTGTCGCAGAACAGATCCACGTTGAGGACAGTCACGGGAACACCATCGATGGTAAGCTCGCGGCGACCGGCGATTGAGTAATTTAGCGTTTTCAGTCCCGTATTCCGATCCCGTTTCCGTGTACTCTCATACTGGTTAAAGCATTTCGTAGTATCTCGCTTTCGTTTCAGCCGATCGTGCAGATTGAGGAACGTATTGTCCGTTCCGGTCGTTATGTTTTTCGAACGGTACACCTTAAGACCGGCGTCCTGTATGCGCACGAAAAACTCATCGTCCTCCAGGCCCCAGCCCCAGTAACGGTTAGACATGCCGTTTAGCTGGACATAGTGCTCCATCTTGAGCAGCAGTATTCCGCCGATAAAGTTGGAATAGTGGTACTTTGGGTGATACTCGGGGCCCGATATGTGTAGAGGCCCTTTATCGGGGTACTCGTAGCGCAGGTTGTCGTTCAGTGGCAGCAGATCGACGTCGTGCATAGCAAAGTAGTCGAAACGATCCCGGACCTCCAGGAAGCCGGCATTGATCAACGATGCTCGGTTGAATCGATACCGATCATTTTGGTTCACCACAAATATGTGAAACGGAACACCTTGCTTTTCCAAAAACGTGGCCATGTGTGGCGCAAACTGAAGAAGTTCGTCGAAACGATCACGGAACGGGACCAACAATGCTAGCTTTTTCCTATTTTGGTCGTACTGCTCAAGGCGGAAGGTCTTATGAAATCGTTCATGCTCTTCGCACTGGCAGGTATCTGAAAGAAGAACGAATTATCTTTCCAATTTCTCGATCAAAACGCACGTTCTAACTCACCCGAACCGGTCGGAAGTCCACCACTGAGCAGGATCACCACGATAACGGTGAATAGGCAGATAGCGAAAAGTCGCAGGAGAACCACTTGCGTGTACTTAACCATCGCTCTGCTGCGTGTGCATTTCGAAGGAATTGAGGTCGTTTTCCCACCCGCTTTTGGCCGCCGAAATCCACCGTGGCGTGTTTACATTTTCACAGTTGTTTTTATCAGAGGGCTTCATTCACGCTACAGTGGGAGATTTTTCCAAACGACACCCAATGCGAGGGAATTTTCCAACCGACCTTCACGGAGCAGATTGAGACGAAATTGCATGGAAAGTACCGGAGAGTGGAAAACACTAAAATTAAATGAAAATCATCACGGAAAAGCGGTGTACGTGAAATGGGCCCTCGCTCGACTTGACAGCTCATACGTAAACAAGTTTGTGGCCAATCAATTTCTTCCACGATTTCGATGGAGAAAAAATCCAAATAGATATTTAAATATTAGAAAATTAGGCAAAAGTACTAGCCATGCTGGTTCAACTGAACCTGCTGCTGTTTCTGGTGGTGGTTAGCGGTCACGATTTGAAGGGGTTCGACGATTCCGTCCTTTTCAACTTGGTGTGGCACTCCAAAGATGATCTGTTGGTAAGCTAGAACACGGGCGCAGCAACCATCGTGTGTTGTAACCAGGTAACGGAATGGTTTCCCTCTTTTTGCAGCCTTCTGCGCCAGATGCGGAGGAGATTGTGATAACTTCGCCGAACAAGGAACGGTACCGCTGCATGATTCCATCGATCACGGCCAAAGAAAGCACGGGCGAGGTAGAGTACAGCGGTCCAACACCGCTGGAGCTGCTGGAACCACTCTTCCTTTCCACCACCTGTTCGTACCGGATCGAGAGCTACTGGTCGTACGAGGTGTGCCACGGGAACTACATCAAGCAGTACCATGAAGAACGGCACGAGAAGACGAGCAAGCTGCAGGAGTATTTCCTTGGCCGCTGGGACAAGCAAAAGACCGAAGCGCTGAAGGCACGGTACGCCGAAGCCGGTGCACAGAACGAGCAGCTAAAGTACAAGAAAATCGAAGGCTTCAATCTGCCGTACCTTGAGCTGGAAATGGACTCCGGAACCGTGTGCGATCTGAACGGCGAACCGCGTGTCACGAAGGTGCTGTACGTGTGCTACATGTTTGGCAAGAATGAGGTGTACTCGCTGAAAGAAACGTCCACCTGTAACTACGAAGTCATCATCCTAACGGCAGCCCTGTGCACTCACCCCAAGTACAAACCCCAGGATACGGAGGAAAACAAAATCAACTGCATTCCACTTGACGATGCACCACGTAAACCGAGAGCGCTGCTAGAGATGGACGTCGAAAAGATGCGGCAAAAGTATCAGCAGCTTTCGGTATGTCTCTTCAGTCGTCTTAGAGGAAACTCCATTTCAAAGTGATTCACTGTAGCAGTGCTTGCTTAGTTTATCTAGAGAGTGGGTAGTGCACTGTTTTTGTGCTAATATTCATTGCCTGCTATTCCCTGATCCCCCCTGTCTGTTGCCTTCTACAAATTTGGCTTCTGTATCTTTTGTATGTATTTTTTCTTTCGTTTCTTCACCTGCCTTCCTTCTTCGTTTTCCCCTCTTCCTAGGTTACTATTAGCGACGTTTTAGGATTTGAAATGCCTGAATTGGACGAGGTTGGTTTCTATATTTTCTAGTTTCTTTTACCTTCTGCTTCATAGCTCTTGCACGCCTTCTTTGCACTTTCCACTTGAGTTGCTCGCTCACTGGCTTACTTTGTTTCACGCTCATTCTGTGACTGACCGCTTGCAGGATGGTTCTTGGCGAGGCGAACCGGTTCGTAAGGACACTTCGTTTGCGTTCGATTGGAAGGGCATGGATGTGGAGGCTGATGAAGGCACTACCCCGGTTAGTTCGATGACGAGACGTCCGAAAAAGACCAAGGAACTAACGACACTGCTCGAGTTTCTCGATGGGGCCTACTGTCTACCAGGGGTAAGATAAAACCGGAAACTTGCTTATCAATTAAGCTTCTTGCTAACGATCCATCGATCTGTTTCATAGGGATCCGGTTGGTGGAAATTTGAGCTTTGCTTCGGAAAACACGTGCGCCAGTATCACAAAGATACCTCTATCTACCTTGGGTACTTCGACGTGGACAGGCACCGCGAGTGGCTGGAGAAGAATCCGCTTGTCCGGTTAACACGCAAGCACGACAACCAGATCAGTCTGTTCTACACCGGTGGTGACGTGTGCGATAAAACGAATCAAGCTCGCCACGTGGAGGTGAAGCTTAAATGTACCGAGCATTCGGCCAGCACGGACTTAATCGCTCTGTATCTGCTCGAGCCCCGTCCCTGCGAGTACGTTCTGAACGTGGAATCATCGAAGATTTGTGATATTCTTCCACTGGCCACCGAGGATATGCTCCTGCCGGAGAATCTGCAGGAACTCGTCGATGAAACGCTACTGGCCTCGGATAATACTAGCAGCAATAAGGATAAAGATGTAAATAATTGAATAAAATTCACCAAAAATTCCCCGACGCCGTTGCCCATTAGTTGCTGAACTCGACGACGGGCGCCTTCGTCTCCGAACTGATCTTGACCGTCAGTTGCGTGAACAGTTGATCCCAGGTCCACACTTCGTCCGGTTCTTCGATATCTTCTTCGTTTTCCAGGCACTCCGTGAGGATGGCAATGTCAATCTCGTCCAGATTTCCCAAGGCTGATGCTTTGTCATTGGCCAGAATATCCGAAGCGAGATCTTTGTACGTGGTCACGCTGCAAATGGCAAGTGGCAGAATTAGAACCTCATCTCGGTCGATTGCTACCGCAGGGCATCATGCTTACGTGGGTAAATTGGGACTCTCGTTGTACAGTAAGCTTTCGTGGATATCATCCGCATCCGGTAGCATCGGTATATCGTCGATCGGGTTATGCTCCACCGCGGCACTACTTTCGTCCATCGAAACGACGTTGCTGTTGCTGAACCGTTCCCTGTAACAATCGGATCGCTGAATAAAGATCCGATCTCATGTGAGATGCTGACCGATCGAGTTACTTACATCTCCAGAATATTTGAAAATTTACGAGCGTTCCTGAAACCGAACCAAAAAGCAATGAATACAAGCCAGCGAAAGGCGTCGTCGTCCTGTGTTTGATCAATAATCGTCCCCCGGGAATCACACGTACTTGCCATGGTTGCTGGTAGCGCTCGTCAGTGCCGATAACGACCGACCAATCGGCGATGCGTCCTCCATCCAGCTATCTGTTTTCACCTTCGCCGGGGTACCACCGGAAGGGGGGGACGCTTTTTCCTGCATTTTACTGCTGCTGCGGCCGTCGATGTTTGTTATTTATTGCCCCCCTACGATTACTGCCGCTATTCCACTACTCACGCTCGTTAATTATTGTCACGGAGGTGGAAAGAACCCCCTTCCTCGTAATTCAATATTTATATTACACGATTCGGTGTGCGAGATAAAAACGTGAAAAGGCGAGGAAATCGCGTGGAAAGCGTTTGTTTTGGCTTCCTGTTGGTTGCCCTGGCAACGCGACCAGCTGTCAAACGTGTTGCTCGCACTTAGTTTGAATTGTGGGCGCTCGACCGTTCGGATGGGGACGAGAATATTATTGCTTGCATTTGGTCTGTTGTTACTACTTATCTTTTATTAAGTCTTCGATCTAATCACATTCACATACGGTTTCTACCAAAAAGTATTGCACACCGAGAGCGCCTCCTCGATTCCATTTGTCTATCACCACTCTTCTACTGTCTTAAGAGGTTTACTAAGAAGAAGGAGAGAAGCTGTAGAAGGAGAGCTACCAGGGGAGAGCATTGCCCTCGGGATAGGAAAATTTGATAACAGGTTGAATAAATACTAACAAGCTTTTGGAACGAAACATAAGGAACATTCAAACATATCCTCGGGATTGAGTTTGAGCCAAAAACCATCCGGTTAAGCCGCCATGGGGAGAAAATGCCTGCGTTGATGCGTTTGAAAGTGTGCAGTGGTTGCTACGGAGATTCTATGCTATCGCTGCATCTGTTGTAGCGAAATTGACGAACTCCCTAGACCCGCGAGACCGGACAAGCAGCTGATGTCTTCATCTTTTTCACGATCTGTAATACAACGAAAATCACGCT
This sequence comes from Anopheles aquasalis, assembly GCF_943734665.1. Classification (NCBI taxonomy): domain Eukaryota; kingdom Metazoa; phylum Arthropoda; class Insecta; order Diptera; family Culicidae; genus Anopheles; species Anopheles aquasalis. The sequence continues at coordinate 89,157,253 of NC_064877.1, forward strand.
CGTTAGATATTTAATCGCTTATTTCACTACTATTTTAGAAAGCTACTGATAGAAATGACATGCATAAGGTGGGGTTGAAAAGAAATCGATGTCGATGATCGGAGATGGTATTGGTAAAAGTGTCAGAAGTTAAACTGCTCCACAGCATGCATAACGAAGCCAAATTAAACGAAACGAAATGGTATATCAGGCCGAGTCTGCTACACAACGTTGCACTACTCCGCTACTCCGCTTCATACTTACGGGAATATGTGGACACCGTGCAACCCGATCTCGCGTCTAAGAAAGCGATGCTAGCATTTACCGACGGCCACTGTGGCTGGCATCTACACTACATACTCTCGATCACTAATAACTTTAATGCCGTGTTCGGTGAACACAAATTTGATCATGTCGTCGTAGCTGCGCGATGGACTGATTCGACCGGTCGACGCAGTCGTTGCTATGGTGCCGGTAGTGCCCGTACTAGTGCCTGTGCATAATGTGGCTCCTAGATGGCTGCTGCTGCTCGAAGTTGGTTGCTTCGATGGAATGGTGGTGGTGCTAGGGTTTGTGCGTTTGACCGAAGGGTGCAGTATTGTCGCCTTATTGTCTTCGATTTGCGTGCTGTTAATAGCGCGTGTACTGGTGGTGGAATTGACACTTTCCGAGAGCGAGTCGACTACCCGTTGAGGGGAACCGCTAAGCGACGTTTTATCACCCACCTTCTTGTGTTTCTGGTCGCCATCATCGCTGCTGATTTGGTGGGCCTGTTTTGTGGTTCCATCCGGTGTCGTTACTGACGGTGGTGCCGGAGCAGGAGCTGCGGTCGTTATTATCTGCACGGCACTTCCTGGGCGGGCTAGAAACGTAGCTCCTCGCCCGGTGATCGGTTTTGCCAGCGGTCCCGTGGATGGCTCATTTGCGCAGCAAAACACCTTATTGAGCGTAACATTACTGCCCGCACTGGGAGACGGAAGTGGTGGCGAGGGAAAATCTGTTTCATCCATCGCTTCACACGATGAATTCCGTTTGTTCAATCGATTTCGGTGCTCAATGTAGATGTCCGGATCGTTGATCGGGGAGATTGGTGAGATACTCATGGCCTCCGTTGTGCTTCCTGGTGTTAAAATGTACTTACTACTTTCCATCCGTAGTAGCCCGCGATCAAAGCCGTCAGGCATTGGTACAGACATGGCATGAGAAAGCGGATTTCAATTATGATTTGAATTAAATGGAAGATAGTTTGCGAACTAAACTCGGGTCAGTTAGTACTGCACACAGCAGCGCGGACATCGCTGTCATGCAGACTGTCCTTCACGCTATATGGAATGGATGAGGACGAGATGAATGAGCGAATGCAATACGGAACACCAACGGGAATCTTTTCCAAAACCTTGCTTCGAATGGCCAATACTTACGTGTCGCTATTAGTCCCGAAAAGACCGAACTTTTGAATGTACTCCGTAACGTGTTCGTCCAACAGATATTTGACCGACATCCCACGGCTTAACAGTCGGCGGATGAGCGTCGAACTGACATCATTCGTCACCCAGTTCGTCACAATCGTTATGTTGCGCTATGGAGAAAGGAAATGGATTTCAATACGGACAGACACGCAAACAGACGAGGTTCTGATGAATTCTACTTACGCGATAACGGGTCAATAGATCGGAATTGAAGATGAATTGCTCCGGATTGGATCCGGCACGCGAAATCACGACAATGCCATGGTAACCGAGAATGGCTTCTAGATCCTCGTCCTTCCACAATCCGGGTGTTGCAAAGGATTCGAGAAGATCTGCGCCACACAACAGCTTCAGGTGAACCTGGCCAGCCGTCTTTTTAATTCCCTCCGGTATCCAGGCCGGAATGTGCTGATTATTGATGGTCCCATTCGTGTCTTTCAGGTAAGAGTTTATGAAATTCTGTAACAAATAGCGTCCTCTGTAATGCTTGCGAAACCCATACAAATCAGCGTTATCGCGTACCTGGTGATACTGCAGCACCTGCCGGGTTCTTGTCCACTCCTCCTGCTGCGTTTCCCAATCGGACAGCCGAATCCACTCTGAAGACTTGAGTCCAATTTTTATCATGGCACAGCGATGAGTGGCCGAAACGAGTCCCTTTTTGGCGTATGAGTCATGCACCGGCGACACAATCCCACCCACCACCTGGCCGAGTCCCATTTGGTGGATGTGGTCTCGGGCTATCTCTGCAAGAAGCAAGGTCAAAAGATTACATCCCGCTGATTCACGCCGTTCCACTGTGCTTACCAAACATCCGAAAGTGCATCGGAGTTGGCGGGCTAAAGGACCCGCAGGCGATGAGCATGATTTTCGTCGACGATGTCATTCTCATTTGTCCTAATTTTGTTTCTAAAAACTGAGCCACGAAAACACGAATCCAAGAACAAGAAATCCGGCCAAAATACTTGTTTTCCAACTTGTTTACTCCAGAAAACCCCAAAAATGACCGAGAACAAAGGGTGGCATGGCTTTCATGGCGAGGTCAAAATTGATTTCCAAAAACATACCACAGTCGTCCAACAAAATCTCGGTAGAATATATTTCAAACTTCGTTGATAATGCGTGATGATATTTAATTATTGAAAAGCAATGGATTTCTAGATAGAACAGGATTATTTATAAAATGAGTGATTTATGCCTTAACCCCCTGAACAAGATTAGCCCATAGTGATCCTAACTAGGCAGTTTGAACGAAATTCATTCAGCAAATTTGCTGAACGTTCGATTTGAAAAACGACAGTTGGATGGAAAATTTGAACTTTCAACAAACAATTTTCCTAAAATAGTTTACCGAAAAATTCTGCGAATTCCTTTCAGCTACCAAATCTGCTCCCCCCACTGCTGCTCCATGGATAGGTAAACGGCTGCATTATCATGATTATTCATTATCGGATAATTCGTTATCCTTCCATCCTAGGTGAGGGTGTAATTCGAACGTGTTCCGTCTTTCTCACCAAATTTCACTCCCCTACCTTTCTGCTGTTCTGATTTAATTTCAGATTAAACTTCCCTGTACTGTCTTGTTGGCTTTCTACTCTACCTATTCCTCTAACTATTTGGCAATGTGTTCGTCGTTAGAATTCAGCACCGATACCGATGGTTGGGTAAACAGTTTTGATGCCCCTCTCCCTATAACGCTCGTCAGCGAAGCATGATAAAGTTTTCCTATTTATTCGCATTTTTGCACGCCCTTCCTTAGGGATGAGACCGACGGAACAGACGAAGCAAGAACGAGGTAACGCATCATCTTTTGATAGGGAAAATGTCTTCGCGAAAATGTCTGGCACCGGCACTGGCGGGTACCGAGGAGTGAGGTCTGGTGTTGTAGAACATTGATTGATCACATCCCTGGGCCGTTGGCTTTGGAGGGTCGACCCCGTTCTCGG
>NC_064877.1:89263146-89265646 GCF_943734665.1 Anopheles aquasalis
CCCAAAAATCTCCCGAGTCTGGTTCCGGATTTTAAATTCTTTTTTGCAAAACGCAACAAACAGAACCATGCACCCCCATCACCCCCCACCCATTCCTACGAAAGCAATGAAATTAATATCGCTCAGGTTACGTCGTTCGCTAGGCCGTTCTACAAAACTCCCGGGGCTTCCAATTCATGAAACGAAGGTGCAGCGAGGTGCTGCTGGTGCTGGAGCGGAGGGTGTGGAAGAACGACGACCGGAACGAGTTCGGGGTCACAATGCGAAATGCCCCCTTTGGCTGGTAAAACAATATTGTGTTTTATTGTGTTTATTTTAACGCTTCGCTGGTCCTCGCCCGCGCCTAGAACGTGCGTGCTAGAATGGTGAATGGCTGTTTAGTAGGATTGAGTTTTCTATTCCTGTTTTCACAATATTTCATATCGATAGCTTGCTTTAAGTGCCGGTTTGACCGTTATGAATAAATGAGCATTCCCGTATACTTTGTACCTCATCGAAGAAGCCACAGATTCAGGGAATCGCAATGCATGGTGAGGTTGAGTGTTTCGTGACATCAGCATCTTTATGTCAGCAGGTGTAAGGACTAAAGATCCAGTGCGTAGAGCGAGAGTACTAATTCCACTTCATTGCTTCCATCATAAGTCCATAAGAGGCCAAGAACACGACCAAATGCATTAAGCTTTCATATCTCGTGATTTGCGCTCGGATGCTTTTAGCTTTTAACGATGGAAGTAAAGTAAAATGGGTGGGAAATGCGGGGATCCTGAGGGTGCCAGGACGCCAAAGTATGGAGCACATCTTACGATGAAGAAGATTGCGGTTATCCTAGCACATCTTGACGTTGCCTCAGCTCGGTTTTCCTTCTTTCAAGCTGCGCCATCGAGCGTGCAGAAGAAGATGCTCGCTCTGCTCTGTGTATGTGTGTGTTTTTGCCTAGCAACCGCTTACTGCGTTCACCATCGTAAACCACTCAATAGTTCAGGATGCCCGAACATCCCGAAACACCATTGCGCCGTGGTTTTGCTTTAGAAAAAGACGGCCACCAGGGCGAGAGCCAGCAAGAATGTGGAAAATTCTGTTTGATGTTTCGTGTTGGGGTCCTCAGCTCCTCTGCTCGCACCGGCACAAGATGCTGCTGCAGATAGTAGCCAGCTTTCGCAGGAGCGTCCACCGTTCGCTGGCCATCAAAAACCCTCAGCCCCTCCAGAGAACCTCGCCGGCTCACCAGAACCAGCAGCATCTTCTACTTCATCTCCTTTTACCGCCGGCGCTGCTGCTGCTCCTATAATTCCATACAGCAAAAGTATTTTTATTTTATATAATAAAAAGGCATAAAATAAAAATAACCACCGGCAGTCGTAAATGTAACAAGATTTTGTTTTACAACTCCCCCGAGTATGCTTTTCCCATTTAGACAGTTGTGCGCGTCCGCACTCGCTCGCTCGCTTCCCGTCTCTCCCCTTTTCGTCGTTCGAAACCATCTCCCTTCCACCGGACACGGTCGGACGCATTTGTTTCATTCCATCGCAAGACCACGTCCACCATCCATCGAAGCGTTTGGAAAACTTCTCGAACGTGGCGAAAATGTGGCTTTTCGGGTGGCGATGGTGGTGGCTTTTTGGGTTGGGCTACCGGGGGGTTGGTGGTCGTTCGACGTTCGGTCGGTGTGGTTGAAGGAATGTTTTCGTGCTGTTATCATCAAAAACATGAATTTATCCCATCAGCCGGTGGTGGTGGTGGCGTTGGAGTGTGAACGAGATCGGGTCTAGCTCGATTTATGTCGGAGAAGTGGCCTCTCGTTCAAATTTATATTTGTTATCGCTTCTCCATTGACGATTTCCCCGTTTGTGCTGCTTTACGGCAGTTGCTATAGTCGGAGAGTTTGACCACTTGATAGTGTCTTTGTTTGTCTTTCCCCATTTCATACAAGCGATCCAATCGAACGGAGAGAATAAAATTTAATCTTACTTTATGCTAACCCCTTTTCCAGATCATTACGAAAAGTCACATAAACATCCTTGATGGGATTATGGCAATTGCCAACCTGCAGTCGTCGATCGTAAAACAAGGAAACACATAATCGTGCTGCAAAAACAAGGTTCACTCACCAGCCCATCAAAACATGTTAAACATCTCTTCATCTTTATGTAAGTCAGCATCATATAAGTCATCCAGAACCAGATGAATGAACTGCTTACCTCTGTTCGTCCGGTAGAAGACGAGGGTAGCAAGAACCTTGGTGAACGAATTGGTATACCTATCACAAAATGTTAACCAATTTGTCAAGGTCACGCCGAAGATGATTGGCCGATATTTCCACCACAAGAAGGAGAAAGAATAAATTAATGCGAATGCTGCTGCTGGTGGTGGCGGTGGCCAACCGACTGCCAATATTGTCAGCGGCCCCGTTCGCTGGCCCCGTTGGTGGTGGAAACTACAAACACAGTTTGCCGCCTCTGCATGCCCTCTCGCTCTCAAGGGAACAAGTCAAGGGGGCAAG
>NC_064877.1:89340646-89343146 GCF_943734665.1 Anopheles aquasalis
AGCCCTGCTCGAGGATCGATTTGTTCGCGATGTGCGGCGCTGAAGGCCACCCAAAGGTTCACAGTTCATTTCATCGATCAATCCGAAGGAGCTCTATCTCGGTTCGCGATGTGCGTTGAGATTTGTTTTGCTTTGACACAGAAACAGAAAGCAAAAAAAAAAGGAAGGATTCGAGCTCAAGATGTTTCAAAACAAAATCCTCCACGAATGGAATTCTGATTCACGGAGCCACCGAAAAGCACTCTAATTAAGGATGGTCGCTCCGAAAGGTTTTTGGGTTTTCTTCGCGCTTAATTACATCGCCCCAGTCGCGGCGGCAGGTTGATTATGATTTTTCCAGCTTTTCCAGCACAAACAATGGGTTTCCAAGTGAGAAGAGAGGATGGAATGCTGCATACTCCCATAAAGAATCTCCATCTCACCGTTCGCCGAAGCCACGCACAAGCCTTTTGCACAATGAGCACGCGGTGTACGAAAGGTTCGTTAATGGAATTTATGCCCTCGTCCTCGGTGGCCGCGGGCGGGATTGAGTTTTATTTTTCTTTTCCCCCGCCCCAGGTCGCCATGGCCGCGTTGGATTGTTGGGAGATTTTAATTTCATAATAAAGCAGTTTAGCTCGCAAGCGATCTAGGAAAAGTTATTCTTCCATTTCCCAGATTTGGATATCATCATCCACTGCGAGCCGTGCCGCTGGCTACGACCTGGCGTCTCCGCTGGTTTCCGCTGGGTGTCATCATTCCAAAGGAATTTCCTCTTCTGTTATTGTTTCTTCAACCCCGGCTCGGAGGGATTATGATACGTTCCCGTGGCTGGTGGCGATTGCGAATGAAAAAAGGGCCGACCCGGTGTTTTCCGTTTTTATTTTGCTGTCGTATCATTCTGCGAGAAAGCAAGACAATCCGAAAAAGGACGTAAACCGATCGCAAGAGCCCAAGCCGCCCGGTTTCTTACTTGAAGTAATATTTTATTAATCGTATTTTATTATCACTCGCACTCTCACCAAAAAGCAACAGCCCGCTCGTCTCGCGCGTCTTCCAGTTCAGTCATTTCGCACAATTTATGATGCCCATCGCGATCATGATCGCGCTGCGGTACGCGAGCTGCCTCGTTTCACGATCAATTTTTGGGCTCATTGGCGGCGGTCTCGTTGAGTTCTCGGTGGTTTTGTTTTATGGAATCATCATAATAATGATAATTTCAAGTACTAATGATTGAAGAAAGGCCATTTCGCATACCTTTCGCCGGAGGTAGGGGATTTCCCTAAAAGGAACCGACGACGGATATGCGAGAGCCATTTGGTCGTGACCTCCATTGCACGGTTATGGGCATTCAAAGGCGGGAATATATGTGCCATTCGCGAACATTATCCACCTGAATTCTTATCTGGATGTGTTGTTTTCTCCTAAATTCGCCTCCTTTAGCACGTGTTGTTGAAACGATCGAGGTGAACGAGGTAGCATAATCATATAATTTGGGTTTTTTTTGGCCGCAGCAGCATTCATTTATTATGTTTCTGTTACTTTATGTATAAATATAAAAGGAGCGCGGTACTGGTAAAGGTGCGTCGGTACTTTTCTTATCATTCCTCAAGGGGCCGGCATCGAAAGACTTGCCCGTTTAAGCGAGGAACCCGGATTGATCATAAAATTAAAGAGGAAGTAATCTCTTTTTCAGCAATTCTTTTTCTCTGAGGTTCATTAATGGCTCAAAACGTATAATGGATCTTATGCAGTTTATAATTCATTTCATGTTGCTCAACGTGTTTGCTCATAAAATGGACCGGTACAAACGGCTGTTTAAAAAAGTTTAAATTAAAGCAAGCAAATAGTTTACAAGAAAGCCAATTCAAGGTCCGAGCGCGTTTGGTTTGCAACTGGGGTCGGTTTCAGGAGTCGTTTTTATTTTACATCGATTTTTGAAAAATTCGACTCCCGAAGCCCCGAAGTGATAAACGGTCACGAAAACTGGACTTGACAGTTTAAAAATCAAAACAAACAAAACGTGCTTTTTTGGAGTGAATTCAGTTCGCTGCGAGACGTGATTTCTTGTGAAATTATCCATTTTGTATGCCGTTTTCATAGACAAAAATCGCCCAAAATGAAGCAACTACCAGAGCTGACGAATTTACGGCCGAGATACAAAGAGATACCGACGAAACAAAATGAGGTAAGTGCGATCCGCGACTCACGTGGAACGGGAAGTTAACATCTACTTCGATTCCAGATTCTGGCCAATCTGGGTCGACCGCACGTAGATTCCTTTAACTACATGCTCGAGGAGGGCATTGGCGATATGGTGGAACGTTTGGAACCGCAAACGTTCGAACTGCCCAACCAGAACCGAATCACGCTGCGAATTACGGATGTGAGCATCGCACGGCCGGAGGTACCGATGGGTACGATGAACGTGGCGGAAAAGCGTGTGTTTCCATCCGAGTGCCGACAAAAGCGGGACACTTACGGTGGCATGTGCACGATTACGCTCGCCTGGGAACTAGAT
>NC_064877.1:89368146-89370646 GCF_943734665.1 Anopheles aquasalis
ATCGATCGATCTCGAACCTTTCAAGGGCTCAGCGTGTCCAATATGTTTTTGGATATCACGAACACAGCACTGCACACATCAGCGCTAGAGCGCTTATGGGCATCGAATCTGATTTATCGAACGAATGGAGAATGCGTGACAATTTTCACACGTACACCCTCGAGGGGGCGCCCTGAGTGATGCAGACCCACCCCGCGGCTTGTTCAAGGTTCTATCGTGCCCGGATATGGGTTTGGGCAGGCATTCTCCTCTCCATTCGAATCGAAATGTCAGCTGACAGAGCAGAGTTATGCACCGAATTTAATGGTTTATGAGGTGTAATTTAATGCGTTGATGATTAGTGACCAAATCACAAACCGAACGGGTGCTTTAACGGATGAATAGGTCCCCCCGCCCCCGCCGATTTGTTCTCGAAATGTTCGATGCCGCTCATGAAAGGCATAGTAGGCAAGGCGCGTCTCTGTCAAGTCAATGCTGCTGCGATCAGGACACGCGCGATTTGCTGGCGATGGCAGCTCTCCGTTTGGATCCGCTGAGTTAGACACAATTGAAGCATAAATCAACGATAATTTGAGTTGAGTGTTGTAGTGAGCATGGTTGCTGATAGCATGAGTCCCCTTGGGGGGGAATTGGATGCTTTGGGGAGCTGTGGTAATATTTTTGATTGTTCCAATGTCCCCCGCTCACTGAGCAGACTGCATGCCACCATCCCTCAAGGCGAAATCCATTCCATCGTGAGCTTCTACGAGTGGCCCAAACACTGGGAATCCACGGAATTGCACGGTAGGAATGGTGACCTTTAGGGGTAGGAGGAGGATGCTGGCGCTTAATTAATTTTAAATTAGATCCCTGAGGGAGTTTACGGACATCCGCGTGCCAGGTACTCCAAAGGCCACGGCTCTGGCGTGGCACTTGCGTGACGCATGTTAAGGAAATAAATAAAAACAATCCTCCTGAATCCTGGCAGTGTCAGTGTGGAACATGGGAAGACAATTTCATTCCAACTCGCGCTGATTGGAGCGTGGAGCTTAAAGGTAGCCCACAGGGCTGTGTGTCCGTTTTTCGGCCGCACTTCAACCTCCGACTGGAGATGAAATCCCACGAAACACGCAGAAGGGCGGTGTTTGTCGCGACGCCCTCAGGTCCCTCTCTCCTGCCGGTTAATTCTAATGAAGATGTAGCATAAGGGACGTCCTGTAGTTCCATAATTTATGAACTTCACTTCCGAGAAGTGTCATTCCATGCCACACCGTCCGACGTGGCTGAAGAAGAAGGAATTTTCATTTCCACTTCCACTCAAGCTCGGCCACCGGAAGCGCACACGAATGCCACAAACCAAATATAACTTTGCCAAACCTCCCGCTGAACCCACAACAACCTTGACCCATTTTCTCATGATCAAATGGCCAGGTCTCATCAAAGTTGGAGGGAAAATAAATAAAATAAAATAAAATTCTTCCAATGGTCCCAATCCCCACCCCCTAATTTCCCATGAAACCCCTGGCACGAGACGAGCAACCTTCAATCAGGGGTGAAATGAGCTCAGTGACGATGAACCAACAACAAACCATCTGAAAATCACCTTCGACACCATCAAACCACCGACCGACCGACCGACCGACCGCTCCCTCTTGCTTGCTGGCTGGCTGGTGGTGTCTGGTGTTTGGCGTTTCGGACCGAATGGTTTGGGGCTGGTTGTGGATCGATCGCGCAATCCCCACGGTCGACCATCCTTGTTTGCGTTGTTGTTGCTGGCGCACTTGCGTTTCTTCATGATGGTTCGAGTTGCCGCCATTCGCTATAGGCGTGCGATCTCGTTTTGAGTGCTAATTTGCTTCTGAATGATCCGTCCGCCCGTCATCCCTCTCGCACAGTAAAACGCAATCTTCCGTGGGGTGTTTTTGTCGTGTCTAATTTGTGTTGGAAATTGGACCCGTGACGCAGCGCGCGATCGTAGGAGAGAACGTTTTATGTTCCAAACACGCGATTAAAAGCGACGCCACGATCACCGTCTCGCTGGGCCGAGTGGGTTTCTCGGCGTTATAAAAAACACATTTTGTAGAGGGATTTTGTCGTTATTTGTGATCATGGATCCCACGACTTTCGACACATTCCTCGGCCGCTCAGAAGGGCGTTTCTTTTTACGATAGTCAGCCCACCCTGGCGATCGCGATACAAAATGGTGGAATGCTTACAATTATTGCAAAGTATCGTTATTTGTCTTGCAATTATGGTTTGTGAGTCGTGAAGCAAACGCGAACAGCAAACAAACATATCTGTGAAAGCCGCTCTACTGATTAGCTCTTCAAGAAGAAGCCCCGAGCGATGCGGCCGGGGTTGAATGGTGGTTGACTATCCGGTAAAAGGAGGAGCAGGCACAGGCTAGAGTTCCGCCGCCGTAACAACATGAAGATAATTTATTGTTGTTGCTTTCGATATCGCCGATGCGTGAAACACGTTTTCCTGTCTGAGAGCCGAGCCGAACCGCGCCACCAACGCG
>NC_064877.1:89375646-89378146 GCF_943734665.1 Anopheles aquasalis
GAAATCTGAATTCATTTATGCCGCATTTTGGTGACTTTGTAAGGCCATCTTGCGATGTGGCGCTCCAAGTAAAAGCGGTGGAGCGTACACTCTCCACCCAGAACGCTCTAATGGATATCCAATTTTCGGCATCTTGTAACGCTCTCCCACGCCAGAGCTCTAACGATGGCTGGTTTCCATCGCATTCAAAGTGCAGTCGACTCTGAAGTGGAGGACGCTCGGAAAAACAAACCAAATGCACCAATCGCTCTGGGGGCGGTAGCACTCATGTTGCCCCGCTCCACCCTTCCAATTGCAAACGGGATAAGATGCACAGCAACGCTGGAAGCCGAGACCGAGTACAAATTGATTGCATTTGGCGTCGCGGCGGATTGTCGGCTGCATTCTGGATATTTATTTATTTTTCTTCAGAAATTTATCGGCCATCGATTTCCCTCAGTCAGTCAGATTTGATCGACCCAATCGGTTCCTGAGGATGTAAGAGGGTTATATTTTCCAGAGCAGCCAAAGAGGAAATTCAAGGAAGTGAACGATTGAGACTGAAAAACAGGAAAAGAAGCTGGAGAACATTTGATACGATCTGGAGGAGCGCAGAAGCAAGTTGTTTGTTTTCGTCCCGAACTACAATAACAACCGTAACCCGTTCTCGAAACAAATGGACCATCCAAGTGCGCCAGAAAATGCAACAGCGAGTAGTCCGATGGGGCGGCCGGGGGGTTGTCTCCGCCGCTGGCACAATCGAAAAAAAGACGGCCAGCCGCTATGTACGGTATCCATGTAACGGCACGGCCCCTCCGCCTTGCCACCGCGGTTATGAAAGAAGGGAGACGTGCTGGAGGATACTGCTATGCGCGTAGTATGTTCGTTCGGGCCAGCACGCCAGCACGCCAGCACGCCGCCCAACCGCATTGTTTCTAATCGGTGGTTTCACTTTTCCGCGCTCATTTCGATGGATGCCCGTTTGACAATTCGGCTGACGGCACATGGCGGCGGAGCTCGGTGGTTAACAATTAGTTCACACATTTTCAGTCGGCTAACGGGGGCCCCCGTCAACTGGAAATCAGGCCAATCATTAATATCAGTCCGGTGCGGTGGCCGCGAGGTTTAATGCAGCGGTTCAAGCCTTCAAGAACAGACCTCCGAGCTCGGTCAATCAATCATCTTTCAGGGTTTCTTGGTTTTGCATTGCATTAAGACGGACGGCCGCTCCCGGTCGGTGTCGCCTGCTCGAAAGGGATGGCGGTCAATGGTGTGTGACGCAAAGGCGAGAGCAACACAATATGCATTTACAGCAGACCGTCTCCGCCGCCGCCGCCGGCTCCGTTTAATGGCAACATAATGGTGACGCTTCTCATAGTGGCCAATTGGAATGCAGCAAGGCTGCAGACCACGGCTTCGCTCTCGCAAATGGACGCAAATCATAAACGGTACCGTTTAATATATATGCGACATAAATGCGCTTTTGTGCAAAAAAAAACAGACCACCGAACGGTTCTCACATGGGAGCAAAAGCACAAAAGGACCGGTGGCCAACAATTGTTTTGGCAACAATCTGAGGCTCCATTTCTTGTTATACAACAACGGTATGCATCCGAGTGCGTTGGCGTTTGCGAAAAAGAATTACGAAAATTCGCTCTGACCCGAGCCGAGCGACCGGTTTGTGGAGAAATACGATCCTAATAAATCTGCAAGCTACCTGGCTGTTTGGGCCTATTGCGTCAGCCAGCACCACGACCCGCTTTCAGAGGTCCCTCCCATAAAATTCTTTTCTTGTCTAGCTCGCGGAAATTGGCGCCACAAATTTTCGGATCATCCTAGATCGCACGCCATCTTGTGCGCCGTGTGCTATCTGTGAAGATGTGCGAGCGAAACATCATTAATCTCACTCCAAGTGTCAATAAAGGTGAAAACGGTTGGGCCTCATCCATCCGGCTGCCTCATTTCCCTGGCCGGTTTCAGTGGTGCTCGTGGTCTACTTAGTACCTGGCTGGTTGGCCCGTGAACTGATTAAGACATCGTGTGCCTGGGCTCGACACTTAACTTGGTGGCGTCTTATCTTGGCGGTGGCCGTTGTCACTCTGTCGCTCGCTCTGTCGATGAATGCGGTCAGCGAGTGACTTGCCCGAGAAGCCCTTGCCTCATTGGCAATTACACAACCCTCCCGGACAGCGCTGACACCAAATGGTGCGGAGCAATTAGTCAAGAGCCATCCCTTTTAAAAAGGTTTGAGATCATTATCTGTAATTGATTAAAACACTGCGCCTCGTGCACCACTCACGAAGGAACGGAACTGTCGTAAATTTGCAGCCCTCAAAATGGTAATGCCGCCGAGGAAAGGCTTTGGCGGCCAAGACAAAAGCGTTTGATGGAGATGAGATTGGAAAACCCTTCTAAATTCTCCAAACAACCGCGAAATGCAACTGTCTGACTGCTTGAACTGGCGTATTGAACGAGGGATTAGTTCCAGCATTTCCATTTCGCTTTCTACCCCGCCCCAAGC
>NC_064877.1:89395646-89405646 GCF_943734665.1 Anopheles aquasalis
CGAGGCAATCGAACGCTTAATTAGCAAAAGCTGCACTCATCTCGACCGATCCGTCGATCGTGATCCCGGGGCGGGGGGATCTTATGAGGACGTAGCTTTCGCGCCCAGGACCGAATTGATGTAACCTCAATTTCCATAATGGCCCCAATGTTAAAACGTTTTTCAGCGGCGAGGCGAAGATCCACCGCTGTTGGTGCGTCTATTGAAGTTACTGTTTCGAAACAACAGCAACAACTTTGCTACAAATCTACAACTGAAATGAAAGTTTGGTGGATTTCGCTATGAAGCAAACATAATGATCATCCCGTGCCCGAAATCCCGTGTTGGCTTGTTAATGTTCGTTAGTCAACGAGCCGCCTAATGAAGATCCAGGCATCATGCGTCGATCACGCGCTTCCAGCTCGAGCTATTTGACACCGTTCGGCTTGTTGAGGGGTTTACCTGATGGCCTTTAAAGGGTGGAAAAGAAATGTGTAAATAACTAGATGCCTTGCGCACGGCTGCTAATTCTCGTTTGTCGAAAAGATTTCACTAATGGTTGTATTTGTTTTTATTTCTTCTATTTACAGGTATGTTTCGGTTGTTGAAGCCTTACAGTTACCAAGTAGACCCCGGTGGGATAGTTCGTGAGTAGACATACGTGCATGCTTAAGACCGCTGCTCTCCTTCTCTCTGATCTTTCTCTGCTACAAACAAGCGTACTGCTAAACGTTTTAAGTAACGGAGCAGTGGTCACTCTTTTGCCTCCAGCGGGCCCTCTTACTGGTGAAGAGATTTACAACCGGGGGCCCCACTTGAGCAGAAAGTTAGCGCAGCGTCCGATTTATGACATCGCGAAGGCGATTTGTTCTGACCTACTAATGCGGTGGAGAGTGGAATGTTCGGTCGGTGCGCCCCAAGAACGGCACACCATACACACCTCTTCCGGGCAGCTGTTCCGGAACGCACAAAACCAACCGTCGATGCCCCTTCGACAGCCATGGTATGGTGAAGCGAAACAACCAAGAAACTAATAATAAACACACGTACGCCAGCGCCTGACAGAACTCAACGAAAAGATCTGCTCGAAGACAGCTCGAAACTATGTTTCGATATGTTTCGCTTTACTTCCCGTGTGACAGAAATCGCTCACCGCCACTCACATTGCCCTGTTAAGAGACTAACAGGGCGCTAACAGGGCGCTAACAGGGTAGAAATCTTGCTGCTGTTTACAGGGCTTTTGCGCATGTATTGGTGCCATTTTCGACGCATTTTTGCGATGGTGTGTGTGCCATACTACTGTACCCCTGTGCCCAGTAGCCCCGCCCCCTAAGATATTTCGGATCAATATGAAGCACGCAAAAGCATAATTTCATTTTCACCAATTTTATTTCCACCTTTGAATCGGACACTCTACCTCGTAAAACACATCACAAAACACAACACTTCGCACAACACTCCTCTGCTTCGCTGCCTGTCCCACGCTGATTGATGCCAGGGTGCTGCCGAAAAAAGACAACATGATTGATCATGATCAGATTTGATCAGCAAAATATTTTTCAATTTCTTACCATTTTCCGTTGTCGCGCATGCCCACAAACAATGTCCACGGGTTTAAATGCTCCGTAACACAAACGAATGATACAAATTCACAGCAAAACTAGCTTTTTTCTTCAAAATTTTCGGATGCACGAGCGCAGCACATCCTACCTCTTGCGCGTCGTTTTCAACTGACGCCATGTTGGATCCAGGCCTTAGCAGAAATTTTCACCTTCAGCCGGGGATACATGAAGCGTAAACTCAAGCGTAAATATAAAAATAATTTACACTTGAACATGTGTACATGGCCGGGTTGAGACGCGTAATCCGAAATACACTGAACTTTTATCGACTTTTGTGAGAAAAATAGGATCTTTCTTCCGAAGAAAAAGATTAAAAACGCTAGTAATGATCACTTACTATGCATGCAAACCACAAACAGGAAATATAGTGAGGCAAATCGCTTGCAAACAGCGTTTACGCTTGGATTTATGCTCCGTGGACCTATAATCTTTTTTACACCGTGTAAACGGCAAATGTAAACTTTTTGGCATTACATTCTGAGTTTATACGAGAGTTTACGCTTCATGTATCGCCGGCTTTCCTCTTTCGATCGCCGTGCCCTTACACAAACACACGCGCACGGGGCCGTATCCGAACACGCAGCGCTCGTGAGCGATCGAGTGAATGGTGAGACAGCATCAAAACAATCCGTGGGAGTGAAAGAGATAGCATGTACTCGAAAGAAAAAAATCGACTGCTTGACAAAAAGTCTGTCATGGGGGTAACGATCTGCTCGAACTCAACGAAAAGATCTGCTCGATCGAAACGATCCGCTCGAAGACAGCTCGAAACTATGTTTCGATATGTTTCGAGATTTTAATTCAATTCATCGCTTCTTTTGTATGCGCGCGCATACACTCATTTTTCCAACCTGTTCCAAAAAATCCAAAACTAAAACTAATCACTTCTGATATTTTTTATTTATTCATTGGAATGTTCTTTATCGAAAAAAAATTACTACAAGTCAATAATTCTTAAAATACTGTAGTAAAATTGGCAATTATAAAATCATGTTTTTTTTAGAAAAATGCGAAAAACCGTGAAAAAGTACATTTTTCAAATGTTTCCTAATTTTTTTGGCACATTTCTTGCAAATATCATGTCGATGGTTAGCACAATCAAATTTTGCACACTTTCACAACGTGCAGCAAAAAAAAATTGGTTAGTTTAGTATGTGCAGACTTGACAACGGCCGATTTTGGGTGTTGGTGTCAAATGGTGAATGGGACGAACATTATGAGAAACATTAGCAGCATCACTATCAGTCGGTTTTGTTTTGCGTCTTACTATGTGTGAATCAACAAAAGCCATTCCCAATGTTTCGATAAACAGCCGACGACAAATATTATGGATGCTTTTTTATTTTTTTTCAGTCCGAAAACAATTCGGCGAGCGTAATAATAGCATACTCATATTGCATACTACAGAGCCATTTGCCAACGATTTATTTTTCATTTGCAAGTAAAGGTTCTAGCCCATTGGTCCATGGTGTCAATTCTTCCTTTAGTCTTCTTGCAATTACTCAACTAAGTTTGGCTTTTTTCTTTTTTCATGATTGTTGATACCCACAGCACTATAGAACATGCTCGCCAAAGTAACAAATTGGTAATGACGGGGGATATACGGCAACATAATGGCTAGTAATTTGTGGTTATACATAGCTTCAGTAGAATATAATAGCTTTGTGCGCATATCAACCAAGGCTAATAGAATTGCTTTTTTATTTTCAGTGATCGTTCCCAAAGCGATACGATTTTTATTCAATTCTTCAGCCAAATCATTTGAAATAGAAATTGTCGCAAGTTACACTTTGATCGGACATTCTTTTTTTGTCAAAACACAAAACAATGGCGGCCTAAGTTGCTTTTGGGAGTGGTGTATCGATCACGACCATTATAAATTTGTGTATTGTGTGCATACCATCTTTTGAAACACATAAACCAAATTTGCCATGCCATATTTGGCAGATTTTGATGCAATATATTCACGAAACGGAGACCATCCACGAAATGGAACAAACTGTTCATCGACTGTAACATTTTTTCCTGGTTTGTAGATAGTGTTCAAATTATTATTGCACCTTTAGAACACATTTCTGATCGATCAGAATTTATCATAAATCAAACATTCCTCTAGATCATCATATCGGATGCAACCATGAAATCGCTTGAAGGTTTATAACGGCGTCGTAGCTCCAAATATTGCTCGATCAGTTTGAAATTTGAGCAACACGTTCACCATACCTGACAAGAGATGTTTTTTACCTGAAATTATTTTTTCAGAACTTCAAAAATGATTTTTTTCGGCTAAATACATATGGTGGACGTATGTGTATGCGAACGCATACAACGGAACCGATTCGTAACTATTTCTGCTCAGGCGATACTACACATGCTTTAAATTTTTGAGTGATATATTTCTATTCTATGATCAAAATAAATCTATTTTGAAGAAATTCAGAAAATTTCATCGAGCCGTTTTTGAATAATTTGATTTTTTCGGACCAAATTGTATGCGCGCGCATACAAAGAACCGATGAGGGTTAAAAGGCAAAGGAATACTAAATCATAAGCTACGCGGATCTAATTGGTTCTCGGTTACCATCCGCTTACGCTATTCCTGTTTCCGCTGGATGCGGGCGCTGAATGCAAATCAATCTCACAACTTGTGAGCGTTCGAACTCCTCCGGTACCTTGCCATGAGGTGTCCGACGCAAATCTTTGCCGTTTCCAATACGTCACCATTGTCAACCGCGCCTTTTGCGTGGCATTCTCCTAAACAGCGATGTTAACGCTCTTATTTTACGTACTTCATTAACTAAAACTAATATCTCCATAACTTTGGATTCGGCCAACGGCACCCCGGGCGGAAACGGTGATGGCAAACGGGTTAAACGGTGCGTTACGTGTTGCACGTACCGCACGAGGACAAAGGATGCGCTTCGACCCCTTCTCGCCGGCATTGATATAGGGTCGCCAGGATGTCGGGTCGGGAAAAGGATTGAAATTATACACCGTCAATAAAAATTGGTTACATTTCACCTTTCTCTCCGCGCGCCCGACGGCGACGAGACCTTTGGCAAGCAGAAGGAGGAGGTCCGTGGGTACATCCGCGTGTCACATCCACGCCAGCCCAGATCCTGGCACGCCCCGGGGGCCACCGTCGACAAATGTTTGCTTTTCTTGCACAAATGTTACAATTTCCTCTAGCGACGCTGCAACGGACGCCACGTTATGTGCGGGATGTTGTTTAGTGTTTTGATTGATGCCAAACGATTGAAGATGACGCGACGGTGCGCTCCGCATTCAGCCGGCATTCATAAACCGAAAGCCACTTCTCAATGGCGCAGCAACCCTTTAGCTCGGTGAGGGGGAAATTAACATATTTTCAGCTCTCGATTGTCGATTCTGTCGTCGAGCTGGGGAAAAAAGTGTAACATACGGTATGGGTGGATCCTACCTGGATCATTTCCTTCCTTCAAGGATGTACGCTTGGATGAATGTAGCGCATCAGAGTCGCCTGTGGAGCACGGTAGAAAGCACGGACCTTAGTAGGCCGAGAAAATAAAACGTTGCAAATGACGCAAACGCTTCTCTTTTTTATTGAGTTTAAAATACTGATTACCCTACAGCTTAACTGTATGGTAACCTTCATAATTTTTGGTCCCCACATTGTGATTTAATTGGTCCTTACATTGTGATGAAAGCGAATGATGTAAAGCGTGTGGTTTTCTAATGACAATTTCACCAACATAAAACACTCTTAATACACTTGAAATCCAGCTCTGTTAAGGAAAAATTAATATTTTGCGTGCCACTGAATAATCATTTCTCAAGTGCTGCCCAATGCAGAGATCATAAACAAGATCACACAAATCGTGTCACATGGGAACGAAAAAAAAAACCACAAAAAACAGTACTAGACACTTCTGGGACAGATTTAACGGTTGTCTTGTAAAGTGGGAGCATCTTGTTGTTTTTTTTTCGCCTCCAGAACCACAGTTCAAAACACTTGGATAGAACTAAACCATTTTTTGTGTGCCCTCGGCTAGATTTATGTCGTGTTGTGTCTGCGGGCAAATGATCTTTGTATGATAAAAAAGGTGCCACACACTAAACCACTAAATGCTGCCCAGCAAGAGTGGAAGATACAAAAAAAGAGAGAAATGATGCTGGAACAAACATTAATCGTCATTAAATGATTCAGTCGGCTCGACTGTGACCGGTAAGTTCATTCACGGGCGGTCGTCGTCCCCGCGTGTCTTGAGGGGTACCTTTTTGCCGCCTAAGCGTCTCTCCTCTCATCATAAGAGGCTAGAAGATGAAGCGATTGGCGCATCCTTCCCTCGGCGTTTGTACAAATAACTCTGGCACTCGCATCGTGAAATGAGGATGGCTTTTTTTTATCCACGTGTCCCAGACCCGCTGTTTTACGATGGTGTCTGTATGGCGTAGTTTTGCATCTTATCACGGCAGGGAATATCCTTCGTCTCGTTCTGGGGTGTGTGTGAAGTCGGTGTGAAGCTGGGCAGACGCTCTTTAGCATCCCTTCCCATGAACCGGAAGTATGCAACAGGGTCTGGACTGGAAAATACACCGACCAAGAATTGGAACAAAAACACCAAAGTCCCGGATGTAATAAGCGAAGCTTATATGGAGGCCAGGATTCTCTACCTTTTTTTCTGGTCACCGAAGAGCAGTTAAGATGTGATGAGGGTTCTGGTTTTTTTTGTTTCTTTTCTGCTACACTACATTCGTATTGAAAACAGCAGCAAGGCAAACGAGAATAAAAGAGAAAATTGCCATAGAGTTGCCGAAGAAACTGAGGTTTGGACCTGTGAGAATTTAGCAAAACGGACATATGGCCGCCGTGCGTTACGTTGGAATCGTTAAAAATGGATATGTTTATTAAACTTAAGCATCACAGGGACCAAGACGTATCCTTAAAGCAATGCTAGTATATTAAGCGATGATTCAAAAATATCCAAAAAAGTTATCACAACAGTGTACCGTAAAGGTCAAACAATCAGCAAAGCTACTATAAATCGTCTTTGAGAGGAAGAGCGAAACTCGTGCAAAAACTCATTCAGATAAGTTTTAATAAGCCTTCCCAAAGAATAAGGATGCTTCAGAGACCGGAAGGCCGAGTGTCAGAAACCAACCCAGAGTCCAGATGACTTTGCCGGCAATCCCTTTTCGGTACGATGGATATTGTCCTCCAACAATTTTGCTGTGAATGTGAATGCTGATGGCCAACGCGGACGGGCAACTTTCGCAAAGAATCTCCTGAAACCTGGTACCACACCGGACCGGAGGTCGTCCATTGGCCAGCGTAAAAGTCAGTAACAAGCACAGGAAAGCGGTGCTGTGCTGTGCCCTTTGCCCTGACGTGCAATACCTGCTGCTGGTTGATGTTCTCCGTCCAAACGAGCTTAACCACCGGTAAGGCACCGACCGAGCGACCGAGCGACCGACCGGTCGTGGACCGGTGGAGATACCGCTGTCTGTCATGATTGCAAGTGCCAATTTTCGGTTCCAAATTTGCTAGCTTCCTATGCGTCGAAACCGCGTCAGACCGTCCGGAATGGTATAGCAGCAGGGAGTGGAATGTGAAAACTTTGTTGAAAGGACACCCCGGGAGGGAACTGTGGTGCATGAAATCTTATGCCTCTTGGAAACAATTTTCCTCCCTTCGGCCCTGTGGACACAATGTAACAGGTTCGACTCCTCTCACATTACCTAAAAAGCATCTCGAGCGTCATGAAGTTTACGGGAGCTTCGTATCTTCGTGTTTCACAAACGGGCGAAACCGACCGTTGGTTCTCATGTGCAGCGCCAGTCCCTGTTATCATCCTTCTAGCAAACATGCAACAGGTCCCCGAGGGCATGCGCATGCTGGATCCAGTAGTCCAATCCTCCAGGAGTCGCATCCTTGCGCTAGGGAGAACTTCAAGGATTATTTGTCCTGAAGCAGCAGCGCGTTCAATCGGGCGAAGCGCTCCATTCAATCGTTATCTGTTCCCAGTAGCGAAACACAAAACGAATCAACATCGTATTTGTTTTGATTTATCCATCCAATTCGGTGGTTCTGGGAGACCGATTCCTGGCATCGAACACCGATGTGTGCGGTAAACGAAAATGGGAAATCATTCCTTTACCACGGCGTTCTCTCGGTGTGCCTCGGGGTGTAATTTGATTTTCCAACCACAACAATAAGCGCAAAACAAAAAGAGTTTGGTCCTCGGCGTGACACAAAGATCAATCCCTTCTGTCCGCCTGGTGGTCTAGCCTAATCGAGCAATAAATAGCGAAAGGACCAACCAACCAACAGCAAAAACCGATTCAACAAACAATGCTCATTCATTTGGTTTGCTTAAATTAATTTCATACATTAGACCCTCCTCCTGCCCTAGTGACGTTCAAAGCCACGTTTCGGGTGGATAACAATGACGTCTTCTCGTTCTATCCATCCATCCATCCATCCATCGACAGCGTAATCGCCTCTAGCAGCAATCAGTGTTCAGCATTCAATTACCAAGACTTGTGGCGTTGGTGGAGGTGGTGGTGGTGGCACAAGAACGTCTGGTTCTGTCTGGCCAGAACGAAGAATAGCCTCATGGCCACGTATCGGCGTGCACGGTAGCTCGATGCTTCAGGCCCGTTGATTATGCTCATTATTAACGTCTGGCAGCATTGGGCGGTCAGCCGGTGAGTCATTACGCGGTGGCGGAACATTGGATTCAATCAACTGTTGAAAACTGACCATAAACCGATTGCGATCGGAACCCTTCAGATTGGATGAGGCCATACCAGGTGACCCATTCGGTGTCGTCGTCGTCGTCGCACGTGGTCGAGCGTTGTTTAGCCTCCGATAAATGCACCATCCAGGGGGAACCGAACCGAGCCCCTGCCGCCTGGCGCCTGGTCCATGAAATAAAAAAACAATGGTGCACATTAATTGATAGAAAAGTATGAAAAAAACGGACGAGGAAGAATGGAAGAAATGAGGAAAAACAATTGGATTAGGGAAGCGACAGACAAACACTGTAGTGTAGTAGAGGGCCCCGAAGGGCAGCTCTTCTCTGTGGCCCATGTGCGGATGACGTCTGGCACAGCCGAAAACCACTCCGACCTCCGAAGGTTCAACGGTGACCTGACCTCCCAACTCTTCGCTTCGTTCCCACTCCGCGGGTGCCCGGGGTGGTGTGGCTGCTGCTCAAGCTTGTTAGTAGACAAACAAACGGTTGCGGTCACCGAGGGACCGATTGCGAGAGCTTAACCGAGATGAGCAGAGATCGGACGAACAACAACTCGCTGCTGTTGCTGCTGTTGCTGTCCCGTTATCGAACACCCCAGCGTGCGTCGTCATTGCCGTGGTCCGAGACGAATTCTCGGTTGCGAATTCACCGGCATCACTGCGTGGCCAATCGTTGTGCGTGCCTGCTTATCCCGGGGCTGATGGGGTGCCAGCGATGTTTGTTAAGCCCTCGGGGACGCGCGTTCCGGCGAGGCCAGAAATTGGGGAAAAGTTGTGTCGTGTCTCTCTGTCCCGGGCCACAATCGGAGAGGAAGAACGCCGTGAAGGGCGACAAAAAACCAACCACCCAGTGCCCGTACCGGTGCTCGTGGTGGTGGTGATGGCCAACACGCCAGTCGTAACACGCTTCATGAAAGTTGATGAATAGTAATTTATTGATTATGTGTTTTTGCGATCGTTCGTTCGATTGACCGATTCTGGAACCTGGAAATAAAAACGTAACGAGGCACACGAGGAGACAAGAACCGTTCTTTGCCCGCAGGGGGACACAATTGGCCGGAGGTTGGAATTTTGTTTTCCACCTTTTTTTTATGCTTCGCGTCCCATCTTTCGCTGCTGCTGCGGCTGCGGCCATGCCTGGGATGCAGAAAAGTAGCGTGTAATGTAATGGTATTATCTAAAATTGTTCTGACCGAGTCCCTTTCCCCTGGCCACACGTAGAATGCGTGCGAAGGATGGAAGGGGAAACAAATAAGAGAAAGCCTTACCTTTTTATGCTGGAAATCGGTGCTGTTTGTTTTTTTTTGTTGCTCGCAATTTTCTGTCTTTTTCCCATTTTTGGTACTAAATCATTTCCCGGTTAACACGAGCACTGCTGGCACCTCTCGAAATTTGGGGACGCTATTCGGGTCGGGCAATCGGGTCCATGGAGTGTATGTTTGTGCAACCATACGCAGCATACATAGGGACGCGCTTTATAGCACATAAATGGCCTATGCTAAAAGGTCCCAACCACTTTACCAGCCACTTATGTCGCCAACTCGAAAGTAAACATTACGCTCTTACGCGATTCTTTCACCTTGAACGGCTGCTACTGTTGATCTCGCTTATCAGAGACGAAGAATGCTATAAATACACACTCGTGTAGCATCGACGCGAAATG
>NC_064877.1:89413146-89415646 GCF_943734665.1 Anopheles aquasalis
GCGACCTGCATCAAGAACGAGCGCGCTGGGTGTTTTAATAAATTTGTCACCACCTCACCGACCCACCCACAGGGCAGGGTGTGTAACAGAACTCAGTGTCAGAAGCGGTCAGTGTCAGGCAATTGTGTATTGTGGGAAAAATGGAATTCTTCGGTTCGACATCGGGCTCCCCGAAATCTGGATCATTAATCACAAAAAGGCTCCAAAGTCGGAAGTGCCGGAACACGGCACTAGACTCGGTGACGGCGTCACTAACGGCCAAAGTCAACTGAAGTGCCTGTCAACTTCATTAATCGACGAGACACAGAGAGGGAGAGAGGGGGAGAGGGAGCGAGGTCCTCGACGGACGGCAAAACAAATCTCCCGCGAGGAGTAATTAATTATCCTCGAAAGGCATTCAACACTTCATAAATCCTGCGACCCCTTTCCATCGGCCACCGGTATGGCACGATATGGTGCTTGGCGTTCACGGATTTCCGTTCGACGGCAATCTATGTGCAACATATTTGACTAATTGCTGCTTCTCTTGTGGAAGGTGGTGTGTGTGGCCGGTCCATCCGGTGTGCTAGACTGCTAGCTAGAAACTTGTTGGCTTCCTGTCGCGCCATCCCAATAAAGGATATCATTCGGAAGCCCGGCCAGCCTGTCTGACGTGTCCTGTGGTGCGTTTCGCGTAATGATCGTGCCTATTGCTGTTGTCGCTCGCGATGGGTGCAAATGAATAGATTTTTATCACCTGCAGGAAGGACACTTTTTACATGCACCGATGGTTTCCTCCGGTGGTACAATACCGTCCTCCCGAAAGGGACCTATTCCCTTTCTATCTCTCTGTCTCTCCGTTTTCGCCGGCGAAAGTGCACAGAGAGACGGAGAGAACTTTCTTTCTCGATTCAATTTTGGATCACAGCCCCTCGCAGCGAGGTCCTCGTTTGCTCACTTGACGCACGGCGACCGGAAGGGGAAGTGTAGCAGCACCGGCAAACAATGCCGGAACCCCACGATCGCTGCTGGAAGCACTCCCTGCTGGGAGGCTGGATGGATGCATGCTGTGAATTACATTAAATTCTCCTCTCACCCAGAGTGTGTGTCCTCTTTTCGATCGAGCGCAATTCGATTACTGAAAACATATTGCCCCGCTCCCGTTATCGACATCGAACCTGGCAGCGAACGACGGAGTTCCACTATTCCTGAATGCTATAAAATTTGAAGTGTAATTGCAGTTCTAGTTCTGGACGATGCTCCCTGGCCGCGTGTGCATGTGTGCTGTGCTAATTAATGCTCAAGATCGCGTCTAACGGGAATGTTCAGCAACACATTAGCATACAACACTGGCTGCACTTGACGCCGGACGGTTGCTGCAGGAATGTGCAAAACGGAACACGGCGCTACCAGACACCTGCGCTCGCCGAAAACCAAACCGCTTCTCTCTTGCGCTGCTCCCGCTAGGTTTCTAATTGATTCCACAACATGTTTTGTTTCCCGGGCATGATTGTAAGATCCTGCTTCTTCAGAACGCAACCAACTCGGTGCTCGAGGCGCCAAAAACGGGAATCGCACTTGGGGTGGCACTGCGCCACTCTAGATCTGGTACTCTGGGTCCCAGGCATCGCAACAGGCGGTGATGATGGTATCCATGGTTAATGGTGGCGCATTAACGATCGATTCATTACATCAATCGCTCCACCAACACACAGACGGACGCACGCACAGAAGCTGAGCGCATTAATGGCATCTAATGGAAATTCCAGGCCGTGGCGAGCGAGAACGTGAGATTGTAATGCAGCCGAGCCTCGGACACACCCGTGCGCGTGGGTATGGTGAGGATCAAGGACAAGAGGGAGGGGGGAAGGTTCATTAAATCAAGAATCATTAAATCCAACTCACTCACCGGTGTTGCACTGGTGCGAGTGGCTCTATCGAACGACAACTTGCTCAAAATGGTCACCGGTGCGATCGATCGCACCACCAACCAGCGATGATGTCAGCGTCGAGAAGGTGGTTTATGCGTGTCCCATCCGTGCTCCGTCAGTCGCCTTGTGTCATTCGATTCCGATTGGATTTCGATGGTAATCGCATCAAATAGTTATAATTATCAGTAATGATTTGGCAGCGATGGTCGTGGGGTGGTATGTGTGTCCTCCACAACATCAGCCAGCCAGCCCGCTCTATCAGTCCGCGGTCAAAATGTCTTTTGACCCTCCACCAGCTCATCGGTGGCGGCACTTCTTCAAACGCTCGACGAGCACGCTCTCGGTTCACGATCAAATCGGCCCCTCTGGAGGCCATCTTGCGACGGCGCGAAACGTGGCATGGACTGCACTTTCGTTTCGTTTCGTTTCGCGTTGGCTTTGGTGAGGCTATTTTTACCTCTTTCACGGTCTCACGTAGTGGTCTGGCGAGCAAACTCACCTTGTGCAGCCAGCACCGCAGAGTCGTGACGAGTTGAGTCCATTTCGGGGTCCACATTGCACATCGAAGTTGCCGACAGCGTGTGTACAAA
>NC_064877.1:89430646-89435646 GCF_943734665.1 Anopheles aquasalis
AGGCGTAGAAATAATTAAATTAAAACCAAACGACAAACAAACAACGAAGACGATGACGACAATCGCCAGAGCGAGCACCGATAGCCCCGCTCGCCAGCAGTATGGCGCTAAGAACGGTGGCCTCTAAAGGCTCATGGTGATGGCGAAGGCCGGAACGCTACGTTTCAATCAGTTCACTCAACCATAACGCTCGCGCGCTCTCCACCGCTGGTGCGTCGCTTTCGAGGGCGAAGCCAATGTTGTGTGCACAACGGAGTCCTTCAGCCCATCGAGGATCTATGTGCCTGCACCTTTTGGCGAGGGGTGACACGGTCACAATACCCAATTCAAGGGGAATACCGTTGTCTGCTGCTGTTGCAGTGAAGAGAGAGAGAGAGAGAATCAGAGGATGAAAAGAGACAGATTATGTTGGATTCACTATGAGCTGCATTATCGCAGCACCCCCTATTACTAAGTGACATAAAAATGCCGCAAAATTTACTCAAAATCCCTGGGAGCAGATATTTTCTTGTAGCCGCTGCTCCAGCACCAAGAACCGGAGAGTTCTAAATTAAAAAAAGCTAATCCTTCGGTCGCTCCATTGATTTAATGGTGTTTGTTTATCTGGAAATTGATCTGTGGAAGCATGTCGCTTGACAATGACTGCAGCTGTAATGCTGGAGCGCGGTGGTGTGCTTGTGTTCCAATTAAGCTGCCCGAGAAGAATCAACAATGACAACATTTAAATTATCTTCTCCAAACCACCGATACGCTGACACATATGAAGGGGTGTCGTCGGTTACCTGCGTTGCATCTGATTTATGCAAAATACGTCCCGTGATGGCACGAGATAACCCTCACACCCCGAGCGCCGACGTTGTGTTTAGATGGCGTTTAGATTGTGGATCCGTATCGACGCTATCGGTGACGTTTGGCGTTTTAATTCAGAGCAATTCTAGGCCCATCTCCGGCGCCCAGTTTTATGTTGCTGCGAGACAAGGGAGAGATGGCTAATCAGGAAGTGTGGACTCGAAGGTAGCACGAGCCGAGTGCTTTTAATTTATTTCCTCTAAATTACTAATTTATGCGCCTCAAGTCCCGTCGACTGCGTGCCTCGTGTTTGTTTAGAACCTCTGGAATCGCCCAAGCGAATGCAGAGGAGCGATTGGCCTTTGATGATGGTTTGTAAGGGGGATGGGATGTTCTGCACAAGCGATTTGCATCTGGAGCGAACCGTGAGCATAAATATGCTTCCAGTCCGAGAAGGGTGCCACGGTAGACATGGTATTGCAGATTCGCCAACCAGCTCACCTTCCAACGGAAGGGTTCCAACCGATCGGTGGTGGATCGGAGATAAATGTTATGCGTTCCGCTCAAAGTGAGCATCCACTTCCGGCCATTCTGGGAAGCTCACTTCAAACGGCCGTCGGTTCAAACCCGGGTCGACTGTCAGATACATTCACATTGCAAAACGGATGCAAAAGGGGCTCTGGAGCATTTGAATTTGAATTCTCCCAAGCTTACTATTCCAAATGGTCGGTCTGTGAGCTAACTCGTTGTTATGCAACACACTGGCACACTGCACTGCTCTGCTGAGATCCGCCTGTCTCGTAAACGAATCTCGATCAAAGTGTGCTACGACTCCAAGAATGGTGCCAGCTGGTGGTGGTCCAATCGTGTCCATCCGTGGACCCTGGAACCCGTTAATCAAGCCTCGATACGGAGGATTGTGTGATTTGATTTCGTTTGAATTGCATTTCATTACAAGCATCCGTGCGCTGGGGAGGGTTCCACGAGGTCCTGACGAGGAGATGTTCACTTTTTTTATGCAAGTGACCGGCGGCCTCATCACCCCCTGGAGGGCGAGGTATTTTCCTGTGCTCATCTCTTTTCGAGGACTCCGATGATACACACTCCGCGTGCGAGTGATTATGAAAATGATTTTCTGTTTGCTTTCAAATACTCCAAATGATCTATGCCCTAGCACCTACCCCTTTTGCGCATCCTACAAGGGATGCTCACTTGGTAAACGAACGGCGAAACTAAAAAAAGGGAGAAGAGCTGGCTAACTGACTGGTGCTGGGCATTGGCCGGGCCAGCCAGACATATGCATAAATCATCTCACGCTGTGACCGGGGTTGATTACGCGCGTCTATGAATGGCGCGGCGGATGCTCCCTCGCTCGCCCTGACAGCACCACCATCAACAACAATAAACACTTCCGCACTCGAGTGGCCCTTCAAAGTGGACTATCCCCCAGGACCAGGTGACCGGCTGCAGGCATTACAAAACGGTTTCACCCGAAAACCGGCTTCCCGAAGTCCTTATTACACCTTCGATAATGGATGCTCGAGTGGGATTAACGGACTTTACAATATTTTTAGAAGATTTAATCGTAATGCTGACACCTCCTCACGGTTCGAGGATGAGCATTTTGTTCTGATTCCATTTGCAAATACCAGAGTGCGATACTCCATTGTGGTGGAAGATAATGGGGGAAGCAACCTAAGTAGATTACGATAACGAACAGAGAGAGAGAGCTCTCCCTCTCCTGTGAGCCCGGGTTCCGGAGGTTTGGTGATTGAAATTGATCCTCAATTAATGCTGTCGCTATCGTGGCGTCCTGCATCCTGCGCACACGCTGCTTATCAAAACATCATCAATCAAAGCGCGACTGTTCTTCTTGGCAAAAAGCACTACGCCAGCCTACGCACGACGGCAAGGACACTAGCGGGCCCCACCAGGGGCCTCTCACCAGCGGCATTCCATTCATCATAATCGTCCAATTAAAGTCGCATCTCGTTGTTTCGTTTCGCGGGAGGACATTCATTGTGTCCTCGCTCCGGTACACGCGTGACAGCATTCCACATCAACAACAACAACGTCGCGCTCGACATTAATCAGAGTTGAAAAATGATCGTTAATTGTAGCACCCACCACTGCCGTTGGCCACTGGCATTTAGTGGAGTTGTCAACAGATAATGAGCGACAGAGCGAGAGAGAGAGGTGGCCATAGCAGCAGCAACAGCATCGGTAGCAAGGCCGCGATGCGATTAAATTAATTTGTTCTAATCCCCGATATCTATCTGGCCCCGGTGGTCAGTCAAGACAACATCATGTGGCCAATTCATGAGCGAGAACCAGTTTCCAGTAGCAGCACACGCAGCACAGACAGCCACTGCAACTGCAGCGGCGGCCTCGTGAGCTTCGTAGTTCGGCGAGAAAACGATCAATCATCCACAATTGAATGTGAGCCTCTGCAGCAGGAAGAGGAGGAGGAGGATTTCAGCATTCGATCCGCCGTAGTTTGTAGCATTCGAGGTCGTTCTCGATGATCCTGTTTTGGTGATGGTGACGGTGGTGGGATCAGTAGTTTTGTTAGATAAAATATAATTAATATCGCATTAAACACATGCCCTAATTGATTTCGTCTCCATTCTCTTCTCGTTCATTTCTTCTTGATCGATAGGCGTCAACATATGGGCGGGTGGACGACGGCAGCGGCCAACGCGAAGCAGAATGTTCCTTACGCGGCCTCCAGCATGGTGCTGGCGAGCAGAAGTGCCACGACCAGCCCGGAACGGTTGCGTGGCGCTACCCATGATCTGTTCGAGCTGCTCGAACGCGTCCAGTGCTCGCGTCTCGACGATCAACGCTGCGTCCTTCCACCGTACTTCACACAGGTGCGTGCCCCCGAACCGAAACCCCTTTACAACGATCATACTTATCCGTTTTTTAATTATTTTTCGGCTTTTCCGGCCGCCCGGCCAGAAAGGACGACCGATGAAGCCGATCCTTTAATTTATTCATTCACGTGCCACCACTTAACCAGCGCCGCCAGTAACGGTCGTGCAAGTGCAGCTTGCGCACACGCCAGCCAATGCCACGGGTATATGATGCTTTATTAGTTTGGACGGACACGCACGCGATGCGCAATTCCGCAACACGAGCCAAGTGCCAAGAAGTCGAATCCATCACTGCGGCTTGCAAGACGCGAAGACTCGAAGACGCAAAGACGCAAAGACGAGAGATCGGAGTTGGGCGACCTTGGCCCGGCCGGCGGTCAGTTCGTCACGGTTCAGTTGCGGCAGGTTCAGTTGCCTTGCGGCTTCCGCTGGTTGCCTCAGGTGCTGAGAGAGCTCGAAAAGAGACAAGAATATTACATTAGTTGTCTTATTTTAAAACCAAACTGACTTGGCGAGGTTGACAGTGGAGCGCGTGTCACCCGAAATGGACACGGGAACCAAATAGTTTGCGAATTATGCTAACGGCCCGGTCAGCGCCAGCAGCTGCTGGTCAAGAAGGTCAAGACAGGGAGAGAGAGAGAGAGATGATCATCATGATCGGCAACCTGAAGGCGCGCACGATCGTTGGCAATCGGCACGCATTGACCATAAACCGATAACACCGGCCTTGTTAAGGCGCACTGGATCGCTCCTTCACGCTTAAATGGTTTCAAAGTCTCTATCCTTGAGTTCGCAACGGTGCAGGTATTGGTCCGAAATGGGAACACGGTGGTGGTGGTGCTCCATATCGGTGGATGGCGAACACACTCAGTAAAAAAAACATTTGTTTTTTTCGGTTTTATGGTTAGATACTTTTGGCCCATTTGTGGATGGAATTATGCCGAATTTAGTCATAAATATTGGGCCAACGGGGAACGAGTGAGCACCATAAATGTGTCTTGCGGAAGTGAACCATAGCGTCCAGTCCTGTCCAGTCCCGTCGTCGTCGGGTAGCCGGAGTGGCCGCTTGAGCGGAAGCCATTCCAACCAGACGCTGGTTCTGGTTTGTGGTGCTTCAGAGTAAGCTATCAAATTGAAATCAATCCATATCTGCGTCCATATCTACAGGAAAGGATTACAGCCCTTTTTCGGGGGTTTGCGCGCGAATCCTTTTGAGGATCAGAGAACCGTGGCCAGGTCCAGGAACACCACAAACCATCACCACCACCACCATCAGCACTAATACCTTTCTGTCGGTCGTTTTGTGCTTCGTTCGGAAAATCCGATTAAGTCTAT
>NC_064877.1:89440646-89443146 GCF_943734665.1 Anopheles aquasalis
GTCCACCGACGGACCGATCCCGGATCCGATTTCCGCATCCTGCC
This sequence comes from Anopheles aquasalis, assembly GCF_943734665.1. Classification (NCBI taxonomy): domain Eukaryota; kingdom Metazoa; phylum Arthropoda; class Insecta; order Diptera; family Culicidae; genus Anopheles; species Anopheles aquasalis. The sequence goes on from NC_064877.1 coordinate 89,440,691, forward strand.
TCGGATCGCACCGAAGCGCAACCCCTTCTTCTCTTCCCTTGCTCGTGGCCAGAACAAGCAAAACTGTCCATCATCGTTGCAGCCAACCGGTGGCGGCGGCTTGGTGCCACACCTTTCGATATCACATTTCCAAAGGCCGGACTCCTGCGGAGGAGATTCCTCGGCAGCATTTTCCATTGAAGTTTCGAATGGAAACTTCCTCCAACAAAAAAAAAAAACAAAAAATAAAGGAAAAAAGTTGCGGCCACCACCCGGGGGAGCGCGCGCGCGCGGTGGTTTGTTAATATATTTAATTATCCGGGGGCCAGAGGCGAGGAATTCCTGGTAAATGGCCATGATGTGGCGATTTTTTTTTTGCTTCTGTCCTTCTGTCCCTCACCCTCGGAGCATCGAGCTCCGTGGTTTCGGTCGGGGTCCTGGTGATTGAGCCGCAACCACGGAAGTGAATGCATGCGACGAGGGACCTGCGTGGCCACTGAATTCCGTGGCCAGTTAGTTTGACAACCCACCGCGGGGCCGTGAAGTTCAATTTCCTGGACCGCATAAAGTGCTCGATTTATTTTCGGGGAATTTCGAGCTGTTCAAACTACACGCTAGCGCCCTCTAGGCGTCGAGCTTGTGCACGATCTGCTGCATACCTTCAGGGGTTTCGTTAGAGCGTCAAAAGTACGCAGCCAACTATGAAACGACAATTGGCATTTCTGGAATGAGAGGAACACTTATCTGCCACATCTCGTACCGCATTCCCTTTTCCTACCACTTTATCGCCGTATCGCGATCGCCGTATCTGTGACTGATGCTCATCATCCATCGCCGTCACCAGAAGTCAGTGGCCATTGTTCCGCGGTCAACCACCACCGAGCGAGCAGGACCACCCCATGGTCGATGTGAGAAACCAACACAGAAGCGTGCATTGTTCTGGCCCCAGGTGGCCGGGGGGGGGGGGGGTGGGAGGGGAGGGGCACAACCGCAACAGTAACCCTTTGAGCAAGTGATTCTTCGTCTGGAGGGTTCTAACGTGTCCGTTGGAAAGGGGAAGTAAATAATGGAAAAGAATCTAAGAAAATACCTGTCCACAGCAAGACGAACCTTGAGCTGCTATTTCCGGACAGCCTGTTGGTCACGTTTTGCCGCAAGACGCAATCACACTTGACGCAATCCCGCGCAGATAGCGTGGCTCTGTGTGGTCTGCACTATCTCCCAGACATGCGATGCCATCTGGCCAAGCGAGATCGGAAGCGAAATTATCAGTTGCATCGAGAGCGTTTACCGATCGATAGCCACACATGCAGCGATGCTAATGAGAGAAGGGTGGCCGCCGCCGGCCTCCTGTGCCCTGCATTACGGACTTAATTACGGAAAATCCTTTCCGTATGGCCTATGGGGCGATCGGCTAGCTGGTGGAAAAGCTGCTGAAAAGCAAATCGATTCCATTTTCCCCACCATTTACTCCACCGGATGGATACCGTTCCGTTCCAGGCGGTCGATGGAGTGAAGTCGTTCGTAGCGCCAGATGAGTGAGGCCAACGTTCGCGTCGTCGATCGCCCGGGCATACATCAACAACCTCGCAGAGCCCACACGGCCACCGAGTGGCCAAGGAATTAACATAAGCAAGCGAACAAGTACAAGCGAGCTTTTCCAACCGCCAACCGAGACGCCATGCGCCACTTTTAGAGGACGATTCCCGGCCGTGGAGCGGAGGCTTTTTATTTTATTTCTCCGCAACATTTTATCTAGCCCTTTTCTCCCGGTCCCTGGTCCACACCTGGTGCTAACGGTTTGTGTTGGTGAATTTGAATAATGAAAGGGTCCAGTCCTGGGATGGCGCGAAGCTTATCAGTTCCAACCACTTCACGAGGTCTCGTGGTCGTGGCTCGTGGAAATGTGTTCCGGAACCGGTTCGGCGCCATATTCTGGAAAGTGTGTGGGAATGGCGCCTTAGCTTGGGCACTCGGGATTTAATTGCACCCAGGAACGGAAAGCAAAGGGCTCCAGCAAAGGTCAGAGGGACGGAGAAACCTCTTCCCTCAAAAGAAGGAACCTCGTGGCTCACGCTCTGGTCATCGCGCAAGGTGCAATAAGTTCTCCCGAGGGTGCTTCTGCTTCCGTGCATTTTGGTGCAATCGTTGGAGTGTGGCCACGAAATGGACAAGAATACAATGCAGAGAGCTAATTGTGTTGGATACCCCCCTCCCCCCAAGCCAGTGGTTCGTGAAGGTAAGGAAGACCCCACCGTTTTTGCCCCAAAACCGAAGGCCGGGAGGGAGAAAATTAGACCGACGGAGTGACGAGGACGCTCCGGAGCCAGCAAACAAACGAACTTATCGAAGTGCATCGGTACGAGACGTCATTAAGGGCCACCATGATGATGAGGTGCCTGCGCCTCCAAAGAACTGTTGCCACTGCTGTTATGTAGCTGCTGCGGCCATGCGGAGTGAAACAATCGAAAAATGAA
>NC_064877.1:89448146-89450646 GCF_943734665.1 Anopheles aquasalis
TTTTTGCAAACATAAAATCCGCCTCCCAAAAAGCATTAAATGCTCGCTCGTTGGGTAGCTATCGGAAACGGTGTCGATCATAGTGCTCATTGCTTTCACAATTATTTGCCCTTTTTTATAGTTTGACTGCTAGCTGTCTTTCCATTTCTGGTTTCCATCCGTCGCATCCGTCCGTCCGTCCGTCTAGTTTCTTGGTGCGTCGTCTGGGGATCCTGGAGACCCGTTTCCGTGACGTGGTGTGTTTGTGTGTGTCAGTGTGTGTGTGTGGGGGGGGGGGGGGGGGGATTAGCAAACGAATCGCGCGGGTTCAGCCGACTCAGACAAGCCTTCTCGTCTGATTGATGATTCATACGCGCGCTCGCCCTCCGATGGCCCCCGGCGAGGTGGTGGTTGGGTTTGATGAATTATTTAACGCCGCTCCATTCTACTCTTCTGCTCGGTTGGCAATTTTTTTTATTTTTATGCACCAACTTGAGTGATTATTTGATTTTTATGTACTTTATATATTTCGTTTTAGGTGAGTGAGGAGAAGGAAAAGAAGCAGCAACCGAACCGAACGGATTCGTCATCCGCCTAACCGTGAGTCTGACATTGAATAGTTGTCGAAGGAGGCTATGCGAGTTTTGAAATTTCCACAAACTGGAGTGGATGCCTTTTTTAGCTGCATAATAGTGGCGGATTGGTAGCACCGCCATTCACTAACGACGTGATGAAATACCTCCACTAACGGCCAAATATTTGGTAAAAAGGATAGTCTTCCCGCGATGGGGAATGTGCTGCTGAGAAATTTGTGCAAAAAGCGTCGTGCGGCCTTCCTGGCACATCAATCTTCCATTGCTCCGGATACCGGAAACGACACGGACCCATCCAGACAGCCAGCCTGCCTGCCGCACAATTTGCATGTGCATATGCGTTGCCGGAGGGGGCGGAGGGGGGGGGGGTGCAGTACGTGTCTGCAACGTCACAGTCTCCCCATCCCCATTCCATTTCAATAATTCATTCACTTTATGTACTTTCGCTCGTCTGTGGCGCGATGAACGATGATGAGGGTGCGTGCTCACGCCACCTGTGTGAAGGCAGGAGGCGCAGGGTGTATGCTTGTGGCTGTGCTGGCGATGCTTCGATGCTAAAGACGAAGACTCGCAGCCCGACCAGGACACGCCATGCAACCGCTGCACCTCGTCTTGTGTGAAGCAGCGTGGCGGCTGTCATTAGCAGGAAAGGGGGCTCGATCAATGCGCCGGGATGAATGGGGTGGCCACATGTTTTGCCTTGCCTGTGTGCGTCATCTGGCATGGAACTGTGCAGCATGGGAGGAGAGGGCGGGAAGGGGTACGGGAGGAGCATTAATCCTTGCAGGACGAATTGCTAAAATGCCGCCAGGATGTACAGGTGCAGGACGATGTGTTCCTGTCTCTCTTTCTGTTCCACTCAACCACACACACATGTGCAACCACCAACACAAACATAATGCTGGCAGTGAGAGAGCAAGTCAAAATCTCTCTCTCTTTTTCTCACGAAGCAACAACCCTTAAGCAGGCAGACACACGGAACATATTATTGTCGAGAATATTATTTTGTGTGTGCGCAATACTATTGACCAATATTCTCGGTTACTTGGATTTATTTAACGTATTTTAACAATTTTACACTACATTAATGTACCCGAATACGCAAAATAAATCCAAGAAACCGAGAATATTGAACCACAATATTGTACGTGTATCGGCTGCTTAAGGGTTGTCTCTCTCAACTGGAAAAATCTCCCTTCTAGGAATGAGCATGGCGTTCTCTTCTTTAAAAAAAATCCGTTCTTTTTACATGAAAAATTAGTTTAAAATGCATTACATCGAAAGGAGAACTGATGTCCTCCCTCAAAAACATGCCAAAACAAATAAATGAATGAAATGGGGATGAGGGTTAAAATAGAGAAGGGTTGTACACCCCCATGGAGGCGCCAACGGCACGCCGCACCGGTTCGGATGGAGAGCGCTTTCTGGCCGCGCTCATTTTCTGGCTCACCCTCGACGAAAGCGGACGTTGCTCGTTGGCTGCGGCCGATGTTGCTATTGCTTCGAGATAGTGTTTTGTGAAAAATCAACAAAGTGCGTGTTGTTCGGCCGTTCTCGCTCGCCTGCTGCGTGTGTTGTGTTTCGCTTTTTGCTGTTATTTTTAAAACACACTATCGCCTCGAGCCATCGCCACCGCCACTGGGGATAGTTTGAGAGGAAAAAAAAACACCAAAAGCAACGACGAAGAAGAGAGGGTTCTTCTCGATCTTCAGACGACGGGTGACGACGACGGTAACGGGTTTGTGTTTGCCCTCGAGAGTGTGTCTCGTGGTCTCGGTGTGGTTGTGTTTGTGGCGCGATCTCGATTTACATGCGCGAGACGAGTACGCAGCAGCCGCGCTGCTTCTACTTCTTTTCTCCAGAGTCGCCTGCGATCGATGCTCTCTCTGTGTGCGGTGTGTTTCGTTTGAAGTGAATGATCTTGCGAG
>NC_064877.1:89480646-89483146 GCF_943734665.1 Anopheles aquasalis
TGCCGACGCGCCGCTTCAGTATCAGTATTTGTCCTTTCCGCTTCGTATGGCCCCCAAAAAAGGGGAGTTAGGATGGTCTATCGATGTTATACGGCTAATGAACGGCTCCTGCTGTTGAGCCCACTGCTTCAAGATACCAAAAACCAGGACACCGAGCGGGTCTCTCTCCAGAGGGAGACCTGATGCGGTACCAGATGAAAATCGCTGAGGTTATGGTGGCACACGATTGTTCTTGTTTGTTGCAAAAAGAAGAAAATGTTCCCAATAATCCCATTACCACAAAAGCAGAATATGTTAGCGAAGGTAATAGTACCTCCTAGTACGTGAAATACCAAAAGAGAGAAGGAAAGAGAGAAGGAGGGATAGAAAGAGGAAGAGAGAGAGAGAACGAAAGAGAAAATATACACCTAAAAATAAAGTTAAAGAAGATCTAGAATAATACATTACATCGCAAAGTGGAGCGAGGGAGTTGAAAAAGGGCAAGAGAAAAGAGGAAAACTATTGAATAGATGTATACATAGAAGACAAACAATCACACACCACACAGATACACATCTAAATTTACTACAAAATCTAGTAGAGTATATATTTTAAATATATCTTTCAAAGCAAACTCGCTTCTGTCTTTCACTTTGCACCATTCTTCCCACAAAACCATCCGAAAACTTACATGAGAGTTTGCTGTTTAAAATTCGTTTGACGATCGTTTATTCACTTTTCAGCGGTGTTAATCCTCATCGCGTTTCATAATTTTAAGAATTTCTCGCTTCACACCAGAGTTACATTTCCATACAACTTTGTACCGAAACCGAGCGTCTTCATCCATTTCCGTCTCGAACAAGCGCGTTCCGCCACCGACACCGAAGTAGTAGGTTTTAGCGGCTAGGTAAACGGCTCCCTTTTTCGCTAATTTTCGATCGAAGAGATCCAACAGTTTTCGATAATTTCCTGTGTTGTAAATCGTTTCCGAGGATAGTATAATGTCGTACTTGGTGTGGTACTTTTCCGTGAAGCTTGCCCAGTCACCGGCGAAAAATCGCACCGAAGAATCTTCCTTCTTGCCGCTATCTTCCGATCGGCAGTTGATATCGTAGTTTATCATCGTCAGCTTCGTGAGGACATCCTTATTATAATCCTGAAAGTGTACTTCACCGGCGCCGAAAAGTTTCGCTTCGATACCAAGAATGCCAGCGCCACAGCCTAAATCGAGCACCTTCTTGCCCAAGATTTTCTTCCGATCTTCTTTGGCCAGAAACTGCCCCAAATCAAAAGTGCATTCCCACACCTTCAAACCGCCTTCATAGCAACCCGGAACCAGATCAGAGTGATCCGATTCGGCGCTCAAAATATCCTCTTCGAACGTTTCATCCAGCAGTGCCAGATTGTTAAGATACTCGATCGTACAATCCGGAGTTGGTTGGAAGGAGCTCACCACGTCCGGGTTGATGGTAGGAGGTTCCGGCAGCATCGCCAGTTCCTCGCAGGGATAAGCAGTAGGCGCTGAGGGTGCACTTTTTTCGCTGTTTGATTGCTCGCATTTCTGCTCCTCTGAAATATTGAATGCATTGAAAGTAGAAGTTATCCGCAAATGTAGCGCAATGTAGTAGTTTACCTTTATCACCGACTTCCGTTTCTGAATCAACTTGAAACCCAAATTTAAACATTTTGCCTGATTCACTCTGGCGTTCAATCCTAGGACGACGATCAGCTTTCGATTTCAGTTTGTTTCATTTCCATTTGTTTTCCCGGCGGCAAGGAAGATTGGTTTCCAAACGCTGTTTGACAGAACGGGGCTACTTGCTTGATCTAAAACAAAGCAATTGTATCAATTAAACGAGCAAAAGCAGATAAAACAGCAGATAAAACCTTGAATTCTTCCGGATTTCCTGCTTATCAACAAACGCATGCTGCCTGATGAACGTAAACAAAAGCGCGAATGTCAAAAATTGAAAAAAGCAAATTTTTGGACAGTCCTCGCTCATCGCAGCCCACCGTGCCGGTGTGTTTTGGATTCGATTCAGAGAACGTAAAATCGCGATTTTAGCAAAGTACGAGTACAAACATTCTCTAAATGCCTTCGTACTGTGTAATACAAGGTTGTAACTTCAAATACACGCACAGTGAGGATGTTTCCTTCCACAAGTAAGTAGAATTAAGGCAAACTTATGTAGCAAACAAACTTTACAAGAACCTCGGTTCCGAAACAGGTTTCCGCTTCGCAATCGGGAGTTACTAAAACGATGGATCGAATTTGCAAATCGTGACCAAGACTGGTTCCCAAGTAAATGGAGCTGCATTTGCAGTCGTCACTTCCAGGCGGCCGACTTCCGTGACTGTACTTTGCGAAGGAATCTTTCCAACAGTGCAATTCCATCGATACGCGCTCCATCGAAAGAGGTTGCCAGCACGGACAGCTCCGTGATATCTGCACCGTACGAGCCGCAAGAGCTACCGCAGCGAGCTGATGAATACTATACCACGGAGGAGCTGGAAGGCCAAT
>NC_064877.1:89493146-89515646 GCF_943734665.1 Anopheles aquasalis
AAACAACCGAAAACAAGAAGATTCTTCCGTTTAATTCAAACTAACGAACGCTGGACTCCAAGGTCATCGAAGACGACACATTCATGCTTCCTCCACGGCGCATGTTTTTCGGCGATGAACTAGAGGCAAGGTCGTGCACCACCATCATATGATTTGCTTTATGAGATCATGATGCTGGCGATGCTGGACAGTCACGAGAAGAACAGCTGGAAAGAGATTAGAGAGAGAGAGTTTGCAATAATCGATACGCGGTTGCGAGTAATCCTAGCGAAATGATGCTATTTTTAAACACTTGCCCGCGGCACGTAATTCGTGTGCCGTATGTAACGGTTTTTCTTTTAAACCTTTTACGGAACGCGTGTTTATGAATGCCCGTTCACGTGACAGCCTTTTGGAAGCGTTTCAAGCGTTTTGGAATATTTTAAAGCGTTTCATGTTGAATCAGGTTGTTTTCGTTAAACGAATAACGTTCTTTAATTTATTAAAGTTTAATTCATTAACTTTTAACTGTTTTGTGATAGTTTGAAGTGTTAAAAAACCAGCCGAATGCAATCGAGAAGAGGTTTACTGTTGTAAACAACGTGTTGAAGGATTAACAACGCGCCAGAGCGATCTTCTCGGCAGCCTCTCGGGTTATCAGCAGTTCTCAGACCACAATCGATCAACCTGCAATCTTTTCTTGTCTTGTGGACCGCAAAAAAACGACCGCTAACATGTAAGTTAAAATACAATGATCTTTTTGAAGCGATCATTGCATGGCGCTGCAGAAATTCTAACTGATCTCCCTTGATCGCTAGGTAGTATGTATGTTTTATATGTATTTAGTAGGCTTTATGTAGATAAGACCAGGATGAATGATGTTCCCGCAAATCACGCCTGGGAAAAGTTATTCCAAGGTTACCGCGCCATATCTTCTCCAGCGATAGGGATTGATAATTGTTTCGTTTGGTTTCCCGCAATTAATGTTCCAACGTTTTTTGTTTTCTTTTAGGGAACCGAAACTGTCTCTGGAGCAAGTGAATGGTCTAGTTCCGGCAGAGTTTCACAAAACGTTTGAAAATGTTATAGAATGCTGGCCCGAAGCGGCAATCTTCTGTTCTGCACTGCTGCCATTCAAGAGCCTTAATGCGCTGATAAACGCATTTGAAAACTACATTGATCGCCTACCGAGCGCATCAAAGGTAAAGATCCTGAGACTGCACCCTGACCTGGCTGGTAAACTGTTGGACAGCAAAGAGCTCACCAGCGATTCCTCTATTGAACAAAAGTCGGCCGGTTTGGACAACTTAGCCGCTGAAGAGAAAGCGAAGCTCAACGAATATAATGAACGGTAAGCGCTCAAATCATTTTATTTCTTGCGACCAAAAATGAATCATTGATTCTTTTTTAAAGCTACAAAGCGCAGTTTGGATTTCCTTTCATTGTTTGCGTCCGGGAAGCATCCAAGTTCGAGACTATCCTACGTAGTGTAACCGAGAGAATTTTCAATTCCATTGATCAAGAATTGGAAATAGCTGTAGGCGAAGTGAAAAAAATCTGCCGCCTTCGAATTCTCCAGTTGGTTGACCTGTAACCGGAAGACTTTTGCAAAATGTTGATTAATGTTTAAAAATGTCCTATTTCTGTGCGTTTGCTTTTGCTCGTACGGCGATGATTATTTGCAGCCAATAAAAAGTCATGGTTACCTAAAAACTTCTTGCTCGTCTTGCTTATGCATCTAGGTTACATGATTTTTGCAGCATCCAAGTACACATAGATGTTGCCAAAAAGTGCATCTTGGAAGAACAGGTAGCATTTCAGATTGGTATCTTGAAGCAAGTAGAACGTGCTCTGGCTCTGGCGCTTTGTTCACTTGGTTCTTACAAGAAAATGGTAAGTTCTCCACTACTCCATAACCAGTTCTTTTCATCAACCAGAAAAATGCATTGACTTTGTTTCAGAAATCACCTTATCGCAGAATTAGCCACCGAGATGGCCATCGTTCTCGGTACGAAAGTCGTGATAGTCGACGATCTCGGAGCGTTGACCGGTACGGCCGTCGTCACCGTAATCACTACAGCCGCAGCCGTAGCCGTAGCTATTCGCCTAGTTTTCGCCACCGGTCTCATTCTCGCTCACCGGATTGGGGTCGATCCAGGCGCCGGAAGGTATCTCCGGAGCGCCGTACCAAAATACGCGTAGATTCACCGGAACCAAGTCGATGCTTGGGCGTGTTCGGGCTGAGTGTGTACACCACGGAACCGTACTTGATAGATATTTTTTGTCCATTTGGAGCGATCGAGAAGGCAATCGTGGTGTACGATGCCAAGACAAGACTTTCGCGTGGTTTCGGATTTGTCTACTTTAAAAATGTATCTGAAGCAGCTAAAGCTCGGATGCACTGCAATGGATTGCAAATGCACGGACGGCGCATCAGGGTGGACTTTTCGATCACCGATCGACCCCATTCACCAACTCCAGGCGTTTACATGGGAAATGCGCCGAACCGTTTTGATGAAAGGTGAGTTTGATTTCTAGTTTCCATTCTTCGTAGCTTACTAGCACCAAAATTCGTGGCGTGGCAACCGATATTTTTCTTTCTGCGGTGAAATCTTCTAGTACTCGACATCGTGGTTCATATTCAAGATCACGTTCGTCTTCGTCTAGCAACCGTTAGTGCAAGGAAAGTACCAACACCTGAAATGTAAGTCGAAAATATAACACATTATCGAAAATTGAAGTTAAGAAAGCAAGCAATCAAAAGTTATAACAGAAAAGTAGAAAATTCATCCTTTCTCGAAACAGAAAAAGCTGAATAATTTGTAGAACTCAAAAGTAAACCACAGGTTGGCTGAATGAATAATACAATGATTTTTGGTTGCATTATACTATCTATCGCTTGACTCTATTGAGTTGCATTTAGTAAGTCAATTTTTCATTTTTTACTTTTAGATTTCAATAGAATCATAAGTTGGTACGGACTAGTCACAGAACAATCCATTCACTTTATCATAATGGGAAATTTGCAGACCTTACAATATCGTTTCGAGTTAATACATCCTGTGTTACAACAACCTGTTCATTGCTGTGAAATACCACCCAATAAAATATATTTATAAAACTAGAGAAATGCTAGTATGTTGGCCAATTGCGCGCCAAACTTGTTTAAATCAGATCATGCAATAGATCACGATTTTCATTGTTTATTAATGTGTCGGTGTGGTATCAAATGCTGGACTCAACTGAATTCGATTTGTGCGTTCAGGACGCTATCTATAAAGATAACACCACACTTGCTATTTATGGCTTTCCATACTTTGCTCATGCTGATAGACATTATCAACATTGTATGCTGTTTTATCAATCGTCATGCGGTGTCTGGTAACATGGTAGCATTCGTCAGTTATCGTCGATACTATTCCACACAAAACTGTGTCAACTCTAATTAATGTTGAATGTTATGCTTGCGCAAGAAGATACAACGAACTGCCGGCATTGCACGTATCTGATGCAATTTACATCCCTATTTTGCCGCTTCTATGAACGATTTTCAACGATGGAAAACGAATCTTATGAACTCTCTTTAGAAAATTAACAAGTTTCAACGAGACATGGTACAAACATGGCACACATGGCAGTCTCTGAGCACAGCACATCAATGGCCAATCACTTTACCACATTCAAAATATTAACTATTCACATCACCCTTCTAAGGGAAAAGATAAACATCGACTTAAAAAGAATAATCCGAACGAGAATCGCCTGTTGCCGAAACGGTCGTTTTCTAACGCCGTGAAATTGTCACGAACCGCCACAAAAGAGAGAAAGGATGGCATGGCGCGCATAACAAACCCACCCGGCGGAGAAGATATGATTCTGTTGGAGAGGAAGAAGAAGACTTTGGTATAAAAAAAAATGCCTCAGAACGTCTGGGAAGGGAAGCGCGTATAACGTTATTCTGGGTGTGTGCTGCCCCAACAAAACTCGGAGCGAGAGCGCGTCTTCGAACGAGTATGCGTGTTGGCGGCAACGCATGTTCCGAAACCCGTTTCTGCCGCGTGCGCCGTCATTCTTTTGCCGAGCGCCGGAGGAATCGGATCGGAAAACTCGCGGCCTCACGATACTTGGCCGATGTGCGTGTGTGTGACGCGCTAGTGAAACGAAGCGCAATATTAACCCTTTCAACCCGGGCCGGGACCTGGAAGGAGGTGTCTTTACCTGTGCTGTGTCACGGCGTGTTGAAAAACGTTTTGTGTAAATCCTGCTGTGAAGTGAGCCGCCATCCAACGCCAAAATGGGAGATCAAGCCGTACCGGTCAAGGGCAACGTTTTGGGATGTAAGTTAGACGAGATTGTGCTACAACCGAACCAAGCAACATATGGCTTATCGTACCAGTTCTACAGTAGATGTTGCATGGTGAAACATAGGAACCATATGTTGGTATGAGCATCACGGATTTGAACGTCAGCCTAACACAACAGGGAGGGCTGCATATCAGGCCCGATTTCATCCAGCAGCCACAGCCTCCAAACCCAGATTTCCCTAGAGGCCATTACTCCTTGAAGAAAGGGACCGATGTGTGGGGTTGTCCTGGGTTTGCGTAGGAGTAGCAAGACACTTCTCAACCCACGAATGACATGGTTGCGGTTGCAGCGACCGTCAAGAAGCCGTTTGGACTCTTTTCTTTTCTTATCCCGCCCGCACGATTCACCGTAATCTCTTGTCCCGCCTTTGTGCGTCTTTCGTCGGCGCAGGGCGTTCCGATTTTCATCGAACTAAAATTAAACCACCGGCGTGGAAGCGGATGGTATTGGCCCCGCTCCTGTCGCTCGACTGGCATGTTGGTGCAATCCAAGCAGCTGTGACTGTTTTACTTTCATAAGAAAGAATTTATCGGCCTCGAAATCGGGACCAGGACACCACCTCACACAAGATGCAAACGATTCCCCCTCTCAGCCAAGCCATCCAGACCCACGTCGAGACGGTAAGAAGAGTCATTGACACTTCTTCTTTCGCTCCATCGTACACGTGCCGCGGAAACAGGGTGCGTGATGTTACGCATATCCTATTCCAAACCTTCCTCAGTAGAATCTAGATTGTGGTTCGCTCTGTTGAGGAAACTGAGGAACGGAAAAAAAATCAAAAGCAATCCTAGTGGCTGTAATGTGTGTCAATCCCAGTCTGTGCGCTGTTGCTAATAGAAAATCGTCGCAGCAACCATCGACGGCAACGGCGGTGGATGTGAGCGATTGATGCGATTACTTTGTTTGCTCATCATGGACGAATTTATTATTTCACTCCTTCAGGCACAAAAAAGTAAGACAAAGTCTAGTCAAAACAGCACGAATAAACAGACCACGATAGGAATGTCTCTGCGAGATGTGATCGTCAGCAGATGATGTCTTGGGAGGGGGGAAGGGAGGAAACGTGCCTTTTTGTGACATTGCTGCTCGGAGTGTTCGAAGTCATTAATCGTGGCCATACAACGAGAAGCGTGTGTGAAGCACTTAACAGATGTATTTGCATTATTATGAAACCATAAATAAGCTTAAGATGGGATAAAAGAAATTGTGGGACAAAATTAGCTCTCAATCTCTGTATCACGACGGGAAACATCATAGGAGGATAATTGATAGCACAGGAATTGATCGTACAGGAAGAAACTCCCTCAAACAATTCGCATTTCTATCTGATGCAACTCGCTTTCCTGGCGAACTCACATCGCAACGCAATCTGCTGACCTTCGCCAAGCATCCATCCACCCATCGCTCCTGCCTCGCTCGAACGCGATCAGAAAGGTCAGCTAGAGGACACACAGTACCGGGCCGGCACCGGGTATCTCCGACGACACAGGCGCAGATACCTGTAGGTGAGCGGTTTGACATCCTTCGTGGGGAGCACGTGGTAGCTAGCGTGCCGGCATGCCAAGAAGCAGCCCGAACTCGGCCGAATTTCTCCGAACTCGGCAGCTGAGCGGTTCGCTCCCGTGACCACAACACAAGTGGAAAAGCCTGCACAATAACGAAGCTTTGCGACGAACGAAAATATATACGTTTGGCCACGTGTGTTGGTACTGGCGTCTCCATCGTAGTAAGCGCGGGAAATGCTTTCAAAACATGCCGCCGAGGACATGAACGGACGGATTGCAGACAGCTTTATTAACAAAGAGAATGATTGTTATCTATTGTTCCGTCCAACCATCGAATGTCCATCTTGTGATGTGTCCAACAGTAAAACAGTTCAACGGCATTCCTTCTACGCGTCTGTCTACGGTGGTAGCGTCTGCGTCTGCTTCCAGCGGCCACTCCTTAAAGTTTCCATCCGTGAAAACGTAGACGACAGGAAAATGCCTTAAAAGACGCTTCCATTCCGTGTGTGGCTGCCAATTTCGAATTCGTCAACAGCCGGCTACCGTTTCATGGCCAATGGACGTTAGAAATGAATGGGACACAACAACAGCGCAAGAAGGGGAACGACTGTGTGGCCGGATATGCATCGGAGATGCAGTAACCCTCTCGAACCGCATCTCACGCCCCCTCGGTTCCGGATCGCTACCTCACAATCGAGCGTGGCGGAGGGAGTTCCATTGTTTTGTAGGAGGTTCCAAAGTGTGACTGATTTACATGGGCGATACGCAATCGGGAGAATCGGGAACCACATCGTGGGATGCGGCTCCGAACCCGATGGGGTTTGGGTAGAGCGATTTAATTGCCTCTAGCTCTTTGTCTCTCGTCTCTCTGGCGCATATCATCCGGCAATGATTTCGACAGCACGATTACATTTGAAACGACTTTCTGTTTGGCTGTGTTTACTTATACCTTACACCTCTGTGTCTCTCTCTCTTACAGCCCTCATCCCTGCACGCTACATCCTGGCCGTGCTGGGCTCGATCGCCATGGCCATCATCTATGGTTTGAAGGTGAATCTAAGCGTGGCGATGGTCGCGATGTTGAACCATTCGGCCCTTGCCCATCACAGTGCGGGCCATGAGATGAAGCACGAGAACGCCGACGCCGAACCCGTCTGCCAGGCTTCTGGCAATTCAACCGAAGCCGTTGAGGTAAGTCGATCCCTTTATTATGTTTATTTCTTGTTTTTTTTTAGCGAAAAAGGTTGAAATATACATGTCTTAATACAATGCGTAGTTACAAACTCCGAGCAGCATTTTCCTGCAAAACGAATACTTCATCTGCGCTCTCAGTCAATAAGATAAAACAAGAAAAAGAAAGTATTTTGCAGGACGTTTGACAAACTCAACTGATTTCGATCGCAAGCTGCAGGCAATTGTGTTGATGCAACCAGCACCCGAAAGCCAGCAACGTGATACGGGGCGCCTACTGTGCCTCGGGACATGTGTTGGCAATTTGCCGAAAATAATCAATTTACAACCTGATAGCCAAGCGGGACCGTCGTCGTCGGTTCCATGCTGGCCTCACTCACTCTACTTGGCAACATGGACCATCTCCTCGATGGTTTCCTTTCGTTCGAAGAGGTTGCGCGTGGCCAATTTGTTGGGCGTCACATTTCAATTAAGCCGAAGCGCCAACCAAATTATGGCCCGTACTATCGAAGGTCAGGGTTGCCTGAACGAATCGTCCGCACGTCGTACGTTGACCACGAACCCACACGCATTCCGGCGGTGTCGTTCGGCGGTCATTCACAGAGAGGAAAGGTACTTGGATTGGATTCTGCGGTGGTGCGGTGGCGATCGTGCATTTCAATTTACGGTGAATCCAGAGGCAACGCGCGAATAGCGTTGAAAAATGGTGGCCGCCCATCATCGCCACTCGACAAGCGGTGATGATGATGATGATGGAGATTCCTCGGCATTCGGTATGATCAGTCCGTGTTCCACTTTTCAATTGCTTTCACTTTCGTTGGCCAACAACACGAGTTTTGCAGATCGGCAGCAATAACCAAGATATCGTCTGTTGGAAACTAATCGTTCTGTTTCGTTTTCTTTTCTGATTGTAGGATGGCCCCTTTGATTGGAGTGAACCGGTGCAGGGCATGATCTTGAGCTGTTACTTCTGGGGATACCTGGTATCGCAGATCCCGGGTGCTCGCGTCGCCGAATCGTTCTCGGCACGTTGGGTAATGTTCTTTTCGGTGCTGATCAACGTCGTCTGCACGCTGCTGACACCGGTGGCCGCCAAGATGCACTACATTGCGATGATTGTGATGCGTATCGGTGAAGGTATCGGCGGTGGAGTCACATTTCCGGCTATGCACGTTATGCTCGCTTCCTGGGCTCCACCGAACGAGCGGAGTGTCATGTCGGCGATAGTCTACGCTGGAACAGCCCTCGGAACGGTCATATCGATGTTGATGGCCGGCGTGTTGGCGGGAACATTGGGGTGGGAGTCCGTGTTTTACGTGATGGGTGGTCTCAGTTGCCTGTGGATGGTGCTGTGGTTGTGGTTGGTACAGGACACTCCGACCAAGCAAGCCTTGATGAGCCAGGAGGAACGTGATCTGATTACGTCGTCACTCGGTACGAGCTCGTCCGGTGGTCACAGCGAAGCGAAAGCACCAGTACCGTGGCGCAAGGTGTTCACCTCGGCTCCCTTCTATGGCATTCTTATAGCACACGTGTGCAACAACTGGGGGTGGTACATGCTGCTGATTGAGCTGCCTTTTTATATGAAACAAGTGCTGCAGTTCAACATCAAGGAGAACGCAGTCGTCACGGCCATTCCCTTCCTGACGATGTGGTTCTTCAGTATGGCCCTCAGCAAGACGCTCGATGCTTTGCGAAGCCGAGGTAAGATCACGACAACGATCGCCCGCAAAACTGCTACCTTTATTGCCTCGGCCGTACCGATGGTGTGCCTGTTGGCGCTGTGCTATATCGGTTGCCAGCGTGGTCTGGCCGTTACACTGATGACGATCGGTATCACGGCGATCGGTGGAATGTTCTGCGGTTTGCTTTCGAATCACATTGACATCGCCCCCAACTACGCCGGAACTTTGATGGCCATCACGAACAGTGCCGCTACGCTCTCGGGTATCATCGTGCCGATCTTTGTCGGACAGATCACTCACGGAAATGTAAGATCACTCACGGAAATGTCCCTCCACAGGCTGTGGTTTTTATACTCTCTTCTTCTTCTCCACAGCAAACGATTGGTGCCTGGCGTGTGATCTTCTACGTGACGATCGTCCTGTACGTGGTGGAGATCATTGCATATCTTCTGCTGGCATCCGGTGAGGAGCAACCGTGGAACAAAGGTGACAAACCAGCCGCTTCCGTCGAGGCTGCCGAAGCCGAAGCGACTCCACTGAACCAGAAGGAATCGAAACAAAACTATAGTGCCCAGGATCAATAAAAGCGGAACACTTTCCTACCATGCCGATGGTGGCCGGGGCGTCGCTGCTACACACTCTCTACTTAACTTAGCTACCCGAACCAGTGGTACTTATGCGTTTAGAGTTAACCTTAGTTTATAGACTATCGACAAAGAGAAAATTATCTTTTGAATGCCACGAGGGCCGGCGAAGAAGCTGAGCAGATCTTTGAAGTAAATCAATTGCACTATATCATTCTGTTAATCCACAAGCAATCGAGAGCCACAAGTTGGCCGACGAGAGACCGACAAACAGACAAACAAAATGTACTTCTCACTAGATTAGATAGTGTCTGCTTATCGAAAGAAGGGGCATTTATTTTAATGATTAAAACCGATAGACCAACACCGTCATTTGACCCTGCCACACTGCTACTGTGCTGTTCGGCTTTTACTGCCTGCCTCGTCACTCCGGACCTCCGATTAGACTGCAATGTAAATGTTCAAAATACTGCTTATGAATAAAGAAACCACATGTTCATAACGAGAGGCTCAATGTATCGACAGGGTCAGCATATGGAAAGTGGCATACGAAAGTGAAATAAAGATGAGCACGATTAAGTTAATGATTGGTAGTGGTTTACTAAAACTTTAAGCTTAAACACATCATACGAACCTGTGTTCACGCGGCCGGTTGCTGCCCTTGTACTTTAGCGGTTTCGGCTTTAAACTTGGCTATCGTTTCTCGAGCAAGTTTGAGTTTGTCCTTCAGCTGTGCTATTTCCGCTATCACTTTCACCTTGGTTTCATTGATGCTCTCCAGCGCTTGCAGCTTCTTCTCCTCAACTGCAAAGCAAAAAGCCAACGTTACTGTATTTATACGCGTATGGATGGCTTTACCCGTTACTTACAATCCGTATCGTGCTTCCAGACACCGGCCGTAACGGGTTGAACATTGGTGAGAAGTTGCTGCATCAGTTGGGTGGGCTCTTGGAACACGATTTCCTCGTACTGCTCCGACACTAGCCCCTTCTTGCCTTCGATCTGCGTGGAGACCTCACCGTCAAGGATGGGTGACTGGAATAGCTTCAGTATGTGATACATCGTGACCGGCCGTTCGGTTGGATCGTGAAAATAGATTTTGATGACGATTTCGAACTCGCCCCAACCCGTTTCCGTCACCTCGTACGGTGGCTTCGAGATGATACGGTTCGCGTTGGCATAGCTCTCGTGCAGCTTGAAGTGGATCTTCTTTACGTACGTCTGCATATCCTCGTTGTGGTAGGGTTTCACGTAAACCGTCCATTGATGCGTGTGGCCATCCTCTTCCCTCTTCTTTCCAAATGAGCGAGCCACGTTTCCGTAGATGAGCGGCTTCACGATCGTTAAACCCTGCGAGAAACGGAAGAGAACATTAGTATGTAACGCTATCAAGTGAGGCCTAGGCCAGCTACCTTCACTCGCCCACCGGAATCGGGTCCAAAGTCGGTGGAAATATTCATTATTATCACGTGAAAAACGTTGAACTTTCGGGATTTACAGCAGTTGCATTGCAGGAGATGTTGTCGTCTGGAAGGAGAAATTGAGCGTTAGTGCAACAGATCCTCGCAGAATCACGAACCTTTCTACTTGCCGGTGCGCTTGACCGGTGTTGCTGTTTGGTTACCTGTGTTATGTCCTTCTGGCTTGCTCAGCTGCGGTTCTCCAAGTGCCTTCCAAAGGAAACGACGGCGGAAGTTGAAAAACGCCTTCAGTACACTCTTATCAGATTATCTTCATCAAAACATCCAAAAAGTTCAAAAAATTACGGCGAATAAAGCGTCTCCAACGAAACCAAAACAAAAGGTCTGTTTTTTTAATACACTTTGACAGAGCCCCAGTAAACATTTGAATCTGTTATTTGCCAGCGAAAGACCCCTGGTCGATTTTTCAAACAAACCGAGTTCTGCAAAATCGGCACCGCAAAACAGTGAAAAATCATGAAAATTAACAAGGAAAACCTGTTGGATATACGGGAGGAGTACGAGAATGCGCACCGGCTGAATTGACGAGGAAAGCAAGCACGATCCACCCACGGAACCGTTTCATTCGCACTACCTCGCTCGCGATGTCCTGAACGCGGCGCTGCGGAAGGTGAAAACTCTGGCCGAGGCACTGGATCCAGCATCGGAAGCGGCCACCACGGTACGATGTATTCATGCAAACATACTCAAGGACATCGCCAAGATTACCACGTTCGTCGAGGAACCAAACGGAGAGGTGCTGCTGAAGGAGGCGCTCGAACTTATCGAAGCGGATCGCGGCAAGGAACCGGCACTGAACGTGCACATCGAAATTCTCAACCAGCTCGGTATCATGCGCTGCAACAATTCCAATTTCGCAGAATCAAAGGTGTTTCTGGACCAAGCAAAGGATATTTACGCCGATGCTAAGGAACGCGAGCTGGAGCCGCTCATGATGGCTGACCTGTTTGGCACCAAGGAGGAAGTGGAAAAGTGGAAAGGATTGAAGCTGCTGGAATCGAACCACACCCTCACGCTGTACTATTTGGCGCAGGTGTTTGGCTTCCTGGACAACCTGTCGGACTCGGCATGCTACTGCCGCATCACGCTGCACAACTTGAGCGGCTGAGTAAGGACGACGATTCCGAAAATATTAAAGGTTATAAATTTCCATTCCATGAGAAATTCCATTTCTCAGTCCACTGACCAACGTTACCGCTGCTGCACTCTATACATATCCGCACTATCGATCGGACAAAAGGTCGCGTATTTGTACCTGCCTAGCGGCCTAGGACTAGCGATGGTATTAATTTTTAAACAAACCCCATCGCCTCACCCGACCGTAACCCAGCTCGTGGATAGATGTCGTCATGGAATGATTTGTAGCGGTGAGTACACAGATTGGATTATGATTGTTCGATCGTTCCCGCGCACATGCGAACACTCGTGCCTCCCCAAAAATCGATTGTTACCGTCGCAGCGCATGGTTCGCATTGCGTGCCGCTCAGTTCAGTTTCGCAGTTTATCGTGCGAGCATCATCAGAACAGGAAACAGCATCTCCAGGTCATAACACACAATCGCCCAGTCTGTTCGCCGCGATCGCTAGTGATCGTCACGTCCGCGGCTAATTCTATCTCGAGAACAGGTGAGCGCGTGTGCGTACAACGACGACAACGACGACACCCGCACCCGCGCGCGAAGTGGTTTTATCAGCCGCAACGGGAAATAGGAGTGCTTGTGTGTGAGGGAGGGAGGGGGAGACGTTTCCCCTTTCGTTCGATAAGAACTGTCGCAGCTCTTTTCCTTTCATTTAGCACCAGAAAGTTGGCAGAGGGTGTATCGCAGCAGGCGTTGTCGAGTGAATTGAGTTTGAAACAAGCGAGCCCATTAACGGAAGAGGCAAGTGACTAATGGCGTGTCCGCTTGTGGTTTAATAAGTGGGTTGAGAACAAATTCCAACGCATGAGCCACTACTGTGCAGTGTTTCGTCTTTTTGGTGCAACTGCTTAGCCACGTTGCATTACGAGATCTTGAGCGGCCCTATGCAAGCCTATACGCGAGTGTGAAAATCCACCATCGAGATCAATTTACGGGTGTTACGAAATGCTGGTCGCTGTTGCTGGTCACCTCCACCATCCATCCCCACGCGGTTCGAGACGGATTGATCGAAAATGATCTCTCTCTCCACCGAAAAACGGGCTGCAGCATAGCGACTTGTTTCTGCAGCGAAACTCCAACCAAACTCATTTCACTAGCCACCGCCGGCAGTGGGTGACCCTGAAACGATCGAAACGAGTTGGTGCTGCAGCAACGAGATCGAAAGTTGCTCCAGTAAGAAGAACGCCTGAAGTGAATTCAATGTTTCGCGGTATTGGCAGATCTGCCTGAGTCGCCTAGAGACTACCCATTTGCGCCAAAGAAGGTGCTAATTTTTTTATTGGTTCGTGCCGTGCTTTGAGTGTGGTGCGGGGAAGCGAAAAGACAAGCAACGGATCAAGGCTCCGGGGACTTTCGCACACAACGCAAAGTGACCAGCCCGAGACCGACCTTTCCTCGTTCGTGCAAATCTGGAATTCATAAAATAGCCACGATAAGCGGGGGCTGATATCTTATCTACCCGCTCCGGGGATTGAGCCCACGGTCCGTTGTTGGCGTGTTTTGTATGATTTTGCAATTAACTATGGTCCGCGGTAGTGCGCGACAGACGGGCTACCATCGGCAATTGATGACTGTGTTAGCTTTCTACGGCAACCTGGCTGAAATGCTCTCTAGAAAAGATTCTATAGCTGCACCATTTCGATCCGAGTTAATCGATATATTACTGGTCTATACTAATTTTTTTGTTTTCTTTCTTTGCCGACAGATCCAAAATGGCTCTCTCAACTAGTGCAAATTTCGTAAAATATCTACTTTTTCTCTTCAACTTCTTCTTCGTGGTAAAGATCAGATATCCGATATCCAACACGATGTGGAACCGCACATCCCGTATCTGAAAAAACCTCTTTCCCTTCTCAATCGCAACAGATCACCGGCGTGATTATTATGTCGGTTGGTCTGACCGTCCAGGGAGCTTACCATGGTTTTCGAGATATTCTGGACGCCAAATTCTTCAGCATTCCCACCTTCCTGGTGGTGATCGGTTCGTTCATCTTCGTCATCGCCTTCTTTGGCTGCTGTGGCGCGTACAAGGAAAACTACTGCATGACACTGACGGTATGGCCGCCGGCCGGAATGGGCGTGCATGGTGTTTCTCAATTTACAAGATCCTTTCCTTCCACTTCTGTAGTTCTCGATCCTTCTGATTCTCATCTTTATTCTGGAGTTGGCGGCAGGCATCAGTGGATACGTGCTACGCAATGATACACGCGAGCTGGTTACCAACGCTCTGAATGGTTCAATGACGCAGTATGGAGATGCGAAACATGGCGATATTACCCTGATTTGGGATGAGATACAAGTGGATGTAAGCGATCGATGAAGAGGGAGCAGAAGCTGTTTGCGTTCCCGGAAGGTTCATGGTTGCATCTCATTTTAGTTCGATTGCTGCGGTGTGGAAAATAGCTCAGACTGGGCACGAGCCAACCCAACTATGTTTAACGAATCATACATCCCGATGACCTGCTGCCGTCCACAGACCGGTGCTGTCGGAATGGTCTCTTGCCCGACTAAGGAGGGCAATACGCTGAGGAAGACCGGTTGTGTGCATTCGTTCGGTGATTTTGTCAAGGCTCACGCAGTAAGCCTAGGTGCGGCTGGTATCGCTCTCGCAGTCATTCAGGTGCGATATGAACCACACTTGATTTTACACAATTAAACACTAACGAGCCTCAATTTACCTTTCAGTTCTTTGGAATCATGTTTGCTTGCTATTTGGCCAAGCAAATCAAACTGCAGAGACTGGGAGTGACGAGCTATTAAAGCGGCCGGTGAAGTCGATTAGTACATTTTGAGGTATTTACGATTATCCCTAGCAGGCGTAGCTGTGTAACTTAGTTACGATATGGAACAATAAAAGCTTCAAATAACCCTCGATGGATACTTTTCTGCCATTCAACACTCCACCACGATGGAAAATGGGTTTACGTTGGACAACAAGCGCCCGTCCGAGCCGATGGTGCCCGCTTTATTATTAACAAGTCCACATCAAACTACACAATTTCCACCGCCGTTCAGGCGTTTAGTTCATCAGCTTAATGTCGGCACGCTTGGCCATGCTCTTGTAATCGGTATGCACATAGAACTCTTGGAAGGTGGGTTCGACCAGCTTGTCTTTCGGCAGGGTTTTGAAGACTGGCTCGCCGTACCAGGTTCCTACCTGTAAGAAAACCGGATTATTGAGTCTAGCGAGTGCTCTTCCGAACTACAGCCCGATGCTCACCTCCCATCCTTCCACGTTTTTCATCAGATCCGCCTCCTCGTCGCGGTTTCGTCGCAGCTGCTTCAGGTATTCACGGTCCCGCTCGGCCAACAACAGCGGATAGATGACGTTACGCGCAGACCGCATCTCGATCTCGTTCCGGTGGTTCTCCTTTACGTTCAGCCAGTATAGATACAATCCCACGGTTGAGATTCCGGCGTATCCGGCGATCATTTGCCATCCTGTCGATCAGAGAGGGTTTCTGTAGTCCTGCGTCCTGTGACATAACAATCGCTGCACTTACCGCGGAAGTAGGTTTTTGCCGGAACCCTGGCGAACGGGATGTTCTGGTAACCGCCCTTCGGCGGCAGATCCTGCAGCTTGGCCGGGCTGCTGCTCATGGTGGCGAGGAAATTGACTTTTCGTGGAAATTTGGATCCAAAAAGTTTCCACGAGCGATGTTCGTATGTTTTTATAATTTCGCGAATCCCAGACGGCCTTGCCTTGACAAGCCGAGGTGTGACACCCGAATCATTTGACCTTTTTTGGTGTCTGGGTGCCCTATTGGGGTTTTCTTTAACGAATCGTAGTTTATCCACTTATTTAACCTGATTACACCTGATTAAACCTGATTACACCTGCTTAAACTTGATTAAACCTGTTTTTTTTAATTCGAATTTCTACTTTCTATTTTATTTTCAATTTCACGAGCGCGGGCTACAAGAAGTGCGGCTGGGAAAATCGCAGCAGTCCTGTCACAGTTTTGGCGCGAAGCTTCATCACAACAAAATCATTTTTCCGTGTTCGTCGTCGACGAAAGAAATTTTCCTGTTTTTAGCGTTTGTTGCTCTAAATGTCTCCTAATCTTGTGGCCACTATCATCGAGTTAGGGCAGAAGCGGAAAAATGACGAACTCAAGGAAGTGTTGGAGAAAACCAAATCAAAATACGTTCGTATCCGCGATCGCGAACGCATTGCTCAAACTTACACATCTTTTCTCGTTTTTGCAGCTCATCGACCTGGTCGTTTCGAACCTACAATCGATCGACGGATACACGCTCTGGCACTATACCCTGCTGGGTTTGGGGTATTCGGATGCGTGCCGCGAAAAGCGGTTCGAGTTGATTATGGCCGTGTTACGGCACACGAACGTGGTGGAGCTTTCGACGAAGCAAATCTTTGATCTGATCGCCCGCCTACTGACCGATCTTCCGACGTTTTCCTCCGATCAGCTGGTGGAGATGTGCGAGCTGTGCATCGAATTTATACGCGTTGGCGATCCGAAATGCTTGAGCTGGAAGCATCTGCTGCCGCAAACACTCGCGCAGCTCAACGACAGTATCGGCCGGTTCAATGCAAACGGAATGCTGCTGACCGGATCAGATTATCGCAACAAAGTGCTCGGCGAGCTGTTCAAGATGAAGCTGCAACCGGCGATACTGACACCGCTGTGTGCCATGTTCTCCGATTTTACCCTTTCACGGGACGAAACGGCAACTTTTGTAACGAAAATATCGGACAGTATCAAGCAAATCGAACCACTGGAGCTACCTCCATTGGCGTTTCAGCTGTTTCACGTGTGCCTGAAAAGTCCAAGCCAGCTCATTGTGCCACTGATGGCCCTGGAGAAGTATTTCCACAAAAATTACTACAAAAAAGTACTTTCTACCGCGAACAGCGATACGACAGACTTTGACAGCATCGGTAAGCCGATTTTTGCAGGCCATCCACACACTACGAATGTCACTCCAGCTTCCTCTTGTCCCACAGATCGTTACTCCGACAACGAGATACGTGAAGCGGAAGAAACCATTCTGTATCATCTCTCCAACGTGACCGAGTTTCGCCTGGACGAGACGCAAACGGTGGCCATGTTCAAGCCGTTTCAGAATAATCCGGAAAAACTACTAACTCCCTTCCTGGTCGGTGCGCTGTTGGCAATGAGCCGCATCAATCGATTGCCCGACACAACGGATGTCGTATCGTCCCCGATAATGGCCTTCCTGATCAAACTAATTGCTCTCAGCGAGAAGGAGCGAGAAATGTGCAATCAGTCGGCATGGTTCCGGGCACGTATCGACTCATCGATAGGGTCACGCGTTGACCAGCTGTTTACGGTGCTCACGGAAAACAGCCAGGAAGGCAAAGAGGTCGTTACGCCGGGAATTATCCATTTCGCCTTCGCGCTTCTACTGGCCAAAAAGCAGCCCAAGCTGCACGGCATTGCGATTCAGTTTTTCCAGATCTTCCTCAAGCGCCGGTTCATCTTCGGTAGCGGTATCATCGCGAAACTGAAAAAGTTTCTGTTCGGCGATCTGCAGGAAACGCAGTTCAACCTGTGTCTTACAACACTGAGCTTGACCAATACGCTGACGGTTGCCGAGTCAAGCGCAACGATTGAGTTCATTTTGGAATACCTACTGTTGGTACGATCGAGCAACCAAATGCGGACCTAGGTTTCGCTGGTAACTAATGGCTCATGCCACTTCCCTTTGTCTCATTAGATAGACGGTATGTACGCCATGCGGTTTATGGCGTTCCTGTTTCCACTGCTAAGAATATCGCACACCATCCGGGATCGTTTTATCGAGGTGCTGCGTAAGGCTATGTACAATAGGTAAGTGACTAAACTCGTGGTGTCATACCCTGCGGTGTTAATCTCGATGTTGCAAAATATTTTCAGTGAATCCTCTACGCGCATAATGGGAGTTTTTGGATTCTGTTCGCTGTTGAAGCAACTTAAAAATAATAATGCACGTCGCTCAATTATGGGATCTGCAGGTGGGAATTACACACAGCTATCCATCTCCGGGATGTCTCTGCTATCGCAAGCAGCCTATGGTTCGGCCAGCAACCCCAACCTACACTTCGATATGCTTACCCTTGAGATTATGGGAATATTGAGAAAGTACGATTTAAATGATGAAGATCGCTTAATCCTTGCCTGACTGAACTAATTGTGTTTGTTGTGGTTGTGTTCCGATAACATAGATGTCTCACGCAAACGGTCGAGGTGCGCATGATGCTCTACGAGGCGCTGGGACGGGCGGTTGACTTCAACACGATGCTTCTCCCACACGCACTGCAGTTTATTGATTGGCATTTTGAAAGTTACTTCGGTGAAAATACGGACGATAAGCTGATTATCGCGTTCGACAAGTGTGTCCGGTATTGCAACGACATCGAGCATGAGGATCAACCCGATCTGCTGCGTCCAATCGTTGTATACGATAATGTAGGACGCTTGACGGCGTTCATGGTACACTGTATAGTGCTCTGCGATCAGCATAATATCCAGCACGACACCAATGCCGTCAAAAAGACGCTTCAGTTAATTGTCGATCGTGTAGATAGCATCACGTCCGATGAGCTAGGGATTGTAAGTGATGCTAGAGGCCCATTGTATTGGGCATATCGTATCTGAACCGTTCGTTCAATATCATTACAGATGGGCACATTGGACACCAGAGCAATAGTGGTTGCTAGCCAGTATTTGAACGTGATCGAAGCTGCGATGGCATATTGCGCTTGGAAGATGAATCCCGATAATGGACTGTCGCGGGATCTGTTACGTCTATTCAAGCATCATCAGCAATGTGTCGAAAATTTTAAGGTACATCATAACGATTCGTAAAGTTGGGCACAATAATCGCATGAATAATTATTTACAGAAAATGGAACCAAAAAAAGGCAACAAAAAGCACATGCCTGACAATACCATGAATAGCTCCGGATATCATTTGTCATCTGTAAAGCATGGAATATCGTTTAAACCGGAAAACATCTGGGATATCGCCACGGTTGAGAGAATGCTACGAATTACATTCGAGTGAGTGCACTGGGAACATTCAAACTTTCAACATTTGTATGCTTGATTTTTTATCATTTGCTTTATGCTTTCGTTTCAGTATCTCAACAAACTACGCCAGAGAAGACGATCTAAAAACGTTGCGCTCCAAAAGAGACTTCCAGCAGCATGTTCTTAAAACTGCTGGCCATATGATGGAAACGGTTCGTAATCTGCCGGATTACTGGCAGGTTAGTCACAGCAAGCGAACCTTTTCACATCTTTGCGAATGCACCAAAGTCGTGTACGTTCGATGCGTCCGCCAAACGACGGAACTGTGCGGTAATGGGGGATTGCTGGTGGCGCAATCTGCTATCGAGTGCTTTCGGCAATCATTGATTTCAGCGCTTGAACTGTTCGAGCGGAAGTTCAGCGAGTTCCTTCAACTTATATGTAAGTGTGGATGCTGCCCTGATGCTTTTAGGAAACGTTCGATGAGGTTTCAAAAATGCCTTTTATTCCTTCCTTAGCATGCACGATTGGATTGACTTTTATAATGGATTTACTAAAGGATATGCACACGATCATCGATCAGTTGTTTGCCAATGAGTCGGAGGCGGGAACGATCGGAGAGAAGATCGTTGTTGGAATTTTTCAGTGCCTTGAGCTGCTGTACAAATCTCATATCATGCATCAGGATCACCTGACGCTCGGTTACGATTGGCTGCAGCAGTTCTGTGTCAACACAAAGCTCAAACCGAAACCATTCGCCATCGTGCATCGCATCCTGTTCGATCTGCGGTCGAGGACTCAAAGTGGTGCCTATTTCGATTCCGTCGCTATGCGGTTGGAGCTAAAGTTTGGACAGATAACGGAGGAGGAATTGAATCCTCCCTTTTACCTTAAATCCATCACATCCGGTACGGTAGACCCGACTTTCCATCATTTGTGTGCCGTTGTACGGTTGCAGCTGGAAGAGATTGAACACTTGATATTGCGTAGCAACAGTCTGCTGGCACGGTTAAAGGTCCTTGGGTTGGACGATACGGATGAAAGTGAGTAAAAACCGTCAGTAGGAATTGATCGGTGGCTTATGCCCAGTTGCGATTTCCCATTTTCAGCTACACAGTTGTTAAAATCAATCGAACGCTCAATGTGCTCGCAGTTGGTGCACATTCTCACAACCCTTACGCATCTGTGTAACATGCATTTGCCACTAGGTTCGGCAATGGACACTCTGCTTAAGCTACTGCTGTCGATGTACAACTGTCTGGCCAATTTGAGCCGCCACTTTCTGGCTTGCCATCCAATCGTACCAGTTTCCTATGAAGTGACAAAGTAAGATTCTCTCGCATTCTAACTATGATTTCTGCACAAATCATTGTATCTTTCATTCTGCTTCCAGATTCAATCTCGTAGTAAAAGCTACTAAACCCTTGGCTTCCAGGATCTACGATCTTTTCCCGTTTATCGAGGAGAACATACTGGCTCAGGATGAAGCACAGGATGATGGTGAAGAAGCGGTAGGCAAACGGTCGGTTGAGAGTTCAGCGAAGGCCAAATCCAATCGCGACAAAGTGCTACGGCAGACGAAATTCCTTCCAAGGCTGGTGTTTCGTATCGAATCGTACAACAAGATTGTCACTCAGCTAAGCAGGAAGACGAAGAAAGACCTAACATACCTACTGCACATGGGAACGGTGCGCGATTTTCGCATCAAAACCTCCGCCTTGAAAGAAGCAATAGAGAAAACAGTAACTCACGGTGGAGATGATGATGAATCCAACGAGGAAGCAGATCTCGAGCCGGAGCTCGATCGTGACGAAGGAGAGGATGACATTGAGGCGAGCATTGATCGATCGGCTTGTTCTAATCGCTCAGAGGTGATGCGGGCTGTACCAACAGGACGAGCGTCAGATATCAGTGGGGAGGCGCTAGCTCTAAAGAATCTAGCCAGACTCAATGAACGCACTCGTAAGGCGGCGAAAAAGCGTGCCATTCAGTCGGTGGACGATGGTGAAGCAACAGACACTGCACCGAAAAAATTGAAATCGGTGAAAAGGAAAGCAGCAAAATCTCCGAAGATCAACAAGCGGGTACTTGAGGAGGTGAATAGGGACACCGAAAACCGGTCGGCTCTTGACCCACCGGCAGCCCTATCGCGAACGCGAACGTTGGGATTACCGAGACGAAGTGCAAGGAAGAGTGATGCATGATAAGCGTAAGGAGCGTAAGTGAAGCATTCCTGGATCGACTAAATTTACAGATTATTCGTAAGCGCATCTACTAACGTAACTTGGAACGAAATTTTTGAAAATGGTGCCGCGCTTCCGGTGTTGAGATCGTTTACATCATTTCGGGGCTTCGGAAGTCGAAAACAGGGCCGACTCCCTAACCCACAGTTTGATAAACAATAAAGATATCGCGTGACGCCGCAGCAAATTGTCGCGCAGCAGCAGCTGATGATGACGTTTGTTACACAATTTCGATTTTTCGGCTTTGTTTTGGTTTGTGGTGGTTGGTTTTTAGGATATTATGCTGTCTAGAAGAGGAATCAGCTAAAAATGCCTCAATTAAAGAGATTTGCTGGTGAGTATTGCTAGAGAGCACTAGAGGCAAAGCAGGATGGATATCGTACTTACGGAGGTTTCTTTGCAGGTTCTCCGGTGTTCGGGAGGATAAAAGATGGAGGAAGGCACACCGTGCATCGCCCCACGGTACAACAAATTGTAGGAAACCTCGCGCGCCAGCAATCGTGGTTGATACCTTTCTTACGATCCCGGAGTTTTGTTCCGTTGTAGCGCCATAATCAATCGCAAACGCGCCACGCTTTGATCGATCTGCGAAGAAAGGCCATCCCGGTCGATCGGCAGCGTCAGGTTTTGTACGAGTTGGTGGAAAAGTTTGAAAAGTACCCGCAGGAGAAAGCGTTCGCTATCGAGGAGGGTGCGATCGAGCTGCTGAGGGAGTTGCAGTATGCTCCTGATCCGGCCATAACCGAACACGCGAAGCTTGGTCTCGCTCTGCTGGGTTACGTTCCACCGTTATCCAGCAATGGTATCCGTATTCTCAGCATAGACGGAGGAGGAATCCGCGGTATCATCGTGATGGAGTTGCTGCGCAAATTGGAACGGTTAACGAATCGGCGGATCTTCGATCTGTTCGATCTAGTTTGCGGCGTTTCGACCGGTGCCATACTGGTGTGTGCGCTCGGTAGGTTAACTCTGAGCGTGGTTTTACAATTTGAGGTCCTAAATCTGAATTTCGCCTTTTCACAGCTTCGGAGAAAAATCTCACCTTGACCGAGGGCATTCATCTATATAAGAAGCTGGCTTATAACATCTTCCATCGACCGTCGACGCTAGATAAACTGTCTGGTGCCTCCCGTCTCGTTTCTTCCCATGCTTACTACGATATTGACCTGTGGGAGACGTTTCTCAAACGGCACATCGGCCACAGACGCATCATTGACACGGTGATGCTACCAAATGTGCCCAAGGTAACACGTGCTTCTGTGGCCACATATTGCCCTTGCGACGCACTTCTTGTGACCGACCTAACGCTTTGTCTACTGTTCTGTTTTAGT
>NC_064877.1:89528146-89530646 GCF_943734665.1 Anopheles aquasalis
CTTTACAACACCAGAGGCGTCATGACAGGTGCGCGGAGATAAACGCAGCTCTTGTCGCAGAGGAGGGGAAATTTCACTTTTGTTTCATCAAAAACATGAAGGCGCGGAACGCGAGGAGGAGATCTCTGATCTGTTTTCTAATCTTGTGTCCACGTCGTTACCTTTCCTTCCCAGCATAACAGCCAAATGCAGCGGCGTGTTGCCTAAAACGAAAGCGAATCCGAATGAATGTAATGATTGTCTTTGTGGATTTCCTCGCCGTCCAGCGGGGCAGTACCATGCTTATCTTTTTCTGCGATTTCGTGTGTCCGAAGCAGCAGCGATAATTTACGGGTATCACCGTTGAAAACGCACTCATGCAGCGGATACACGGAGGTTGCCGTCATTTTTCCGACGACTGCGCCGTAAACACATTTTATTTTCCGATTCCGACAAAACACTACACTACGCTTTTCCGCGATCGATACTGGAACTTTTTTCAGCACTTCATGATCTCCGGAGCCGAGGACCGGAACGTGAAGGGGTTAAAGCAAAGCGTCGGGGTTTTAACTAAACAGCTGAAGCCATTCCGAACAAAATGCCTCGAGAACGACGAAGACAGTACCGTTGTTTGTTCTAAACCCACCGTTTTACAGCGCACTCGCAACGCGTTTTTACAAACACCGGAGACCAAAATAACACCGTTTCTTTTACTCATGCACGTACGCACGCACAGCACGATGTAGGTTTTTCCGTTCTTTAGCACAGGAACTGGTGCCGAATTAGAATTAAGTTAATTAGAAATAGAATTAACGGGAATTAGAGAAATCCGTGAGGCTGCGATGCGTTTTGGCCACAAAATAAAAACAAAGGTGCTTAAGGCGCTGCCACACTGGTTGCGCTACGTGCGGCAGTTGCGAACGCCTTTTGGCTTGTCAAACACGGTATCCAACGAGATTGTTCAGATGTGCTTTTCTTGCGGCACGTGCGGCACGAGCGGCCCTTGCGGTAACTGGGGCGAATCTGTACAAAATCACAACACTGCTGCAACTGCCGCTCATGCCGCAAGAAAAGCACATCTGAACAATCTCGTTGGATACCGTGTTTGACAAGCCAAAAGGCGTTCGCAAGTACCGCACGTATCGCAACCAGTCTGCCAGAGCCTTAAATTTGTGGTTCTCCCACACGAATAGTACCGACAAATGGTCTTCAGTTAATTGATTTTCCGTTTGGAAAATTACGGAAACGTTTGATTTGTTCACTAACGGTCCCGGAAGTCCCAAAACAAGAAACGAACAAGTTTCCGCTAGCGGGGCGTGCTAAAGGACCCTGCCACTCCAATGGCAGTGAGTCCGTGGATCTGATTAAGCGCGTCCAAATGGCGCTGTACCACCCCAGGCCTCGCGTCTCGTGCAGCACGGTAAAATCTCAGCCAACTCCACGTGGCTTCCGGAGCTGCAGGCCTGTAGTCGGCCAACACGCCGAGCTAGTAGATCGCTTCCAGAGACCGATCCACAGTTTGGTCGGTAGTTTTTTGTGACAAACGAAAAGGAATATAATTTACAACATAACAGAAGACTTGCTCGTTTAAGCGACGAGCTCGGTAAAACTGTAAAACTCGGTTTTCTTGGGCAAAATCGTAAATATCACCACTGCGAATAGAGAACCAAATGCTTGACTACCAAATAAGTTTATTTTTCTTCTTTTACATCTGACAATATATCTTATACAATGTAAGTAGAATTTTCTGCTTGCGTTCTGTGTGAGTTTTTGTGTGTGTCGAATATGAGTGATTCGAGAATTCTCGAGTTTTCTCGAGCATCCGTAGCATCCGTAACCTCAGCGGCTATGCGTAGCACGTTGCATTTCTCTGATTTTCGTTCGAAGTTAGTTAGCATAGTACGTGTAGTTGTGAGGGCTCTTGATCTTGCATATTCTGTTGCTTCATTCTTGTAAGTTAATAAGATGTATTATGTGGGGGTGTTGGGCAGAAAGGAATACATTTGTAGGTTGGTAGGTAGATCCTATTGAGTAATGGGGTTTCACACCGTTACTCCCTAGCCTCTTGTTCTTTGCTGCGGCTAGAATCGTTTTGGACAAGATTCGTATTCTAGCCCAACCCTAGAGTTTATTATTCTGCTGGATGTTATGGCGCCCGTGTATGCCAGGCTCGGTTGGATTCATGGCGTGCATGCTGGACACATCTGACTAACATTTTTATGACTTGAGTTTCAGAAACAAAACCGTTCACCTGTGGCATGCATGAGTAATGGAGGATTCCACGAGTCTGCTTCGAAGCGATCTGTGTGTTTTTGTGTGCTGCATTCAGGGTATGTTATCTAAATCTAATAGTTACTTTTCACCATGTTCTTCGCCTTGCCTTTCTTCGATTTTGATTAAATTATGAACATATTAAACAAAGCTTAGCACGTAAATTTCTAAACTGGTGCTTTGACCTCTCAAAATAACGTTGTAGTAGTACACTCTTGGGAACTCCAAATAGCGCTTGTGGGTTTACTCT
>NC_064877.1:89538146-89545646 GCF_943734665.1 Anopheles aquasalis
CATTCCATTTAGATATCTGTCCAACATAATACGCCCCCCCCTCACCGCGAGCGTAAATTGTGCAATGATCTGACATCGGTTTAGATTAATTCGACCTGTCATGTAATGTTTAAATTTACATTTCCTATTCCAACGGATATCCGGTTGTGTATGTGTTGGGGAGAATGATGATTAGTATGAATGGTTCGATAATGCGCGGATGCGATAGAATGGAACTAATGTTAGAATGCTTAGAATAGAATGAAAAATATTATTGCGAATTTCCCGGCATAGTTACCCACGAAAAACACTTATTTGAATGAAAAGCTTTTGCCGAGTGAATGAAATCGGTTTCATTGTGACTCTGGCCGATCTACAAAGCATTAACTTTAAGTTATTTAAGCGAGTGACATGAAATCCATGTCAAGCTCCCCGCCCAGCTGCCAGTATAAAAAGTACTGTGCTAGAAGAGCGTGCCACATTGACCATTAAATGGACAGCTCCTTAAGTTGTACAACCGTTCGGCATATACAATCAAGAATCCCTTCCCCCGGGCTGACTATCGACGAACTGAATGGAGTATTGCGAGAGGTCAGTTGCCCCAAACGAGGAAGATGTCGTATACAGCAAAAAGTGAACTCATTAAAACTTTCGAGAGCTCAACTTTGAAGGAAAGTTTTCCTGCGAGTGGCCTGCGAGTAAGTGCACGACACAATTAGCACGATTGGCATGTTTAAGTATTATTGTGTTTCATTTTGAGGGGAGGATAAACCAAGAGCTATGTTTTGCATTATTTCTCTTTGCACTGTTCCTACTAAAACTCTAAGTACCTTCTTCTTTTCGTGGAATCCATTGAGTGCTCATTATGTGCATTGCTTATTAAAGACATTGTACGGTGGCAAGGTTTCCAAGATCATTAACGGACACGTACTGGAATCGTATACGGTTCGCTCCATTCGCTTCCTATTTCCTATTCGACAGCGTCTCTAAAGCTCCCAATTTTTTATCTTGGTTCGGCGAAGGAGGAAACCTCGGAGGATGATGTCCGAGTTCGGAATTTGAATTTGCGTTTGAAAGTTCGTCTCTCTGTGAATTGATTGGCCTGTCGCGTTCACCGGCCTCCACTCTGCGCCCTTCGCGATTGCCTCGCAAACCCAACGCCATAATCCCCTCCGGGGTCGTCCTTCAGAGGGCTCGTTATCGGTGCCAAACATACATTCGAAGAACGTACAGCGGCTCCCCGCTACACCAGCGACATCGACAGCCATTTTACTATGTACTCGGTGAAGGGCTTCTTCTCGGTGGGCTCAACCGTCGTCGTTCGTTAGCGTTGTAATGAAATTCGACCATGCGTCGCGTGGTTCGTTCATTTTATCTCTTCTCACTCTCGCTATCCGCATCCGGTTGCTGCGGGTCACAGCAACCCGTTCTTCCATCTCCTGCTGAACCATTTCCGTTTTCACCATTCCTCCAGCCAGCCACACCAAGCGGAGAGGCCAATTCGATTCGCGTTGGTGAAGAAGATTGCTGAAGTTCAATTTCTTCATTCGATATGTGGGTACTTGTACTCCGTCTGTCTACTCGCTTTGCTTACCACATCATTGCTTTCCTTTTGAAAGAGAAGGAAAGAGTAAGCATCGAGAAAGTCCTAAAACGATGTTATATGTTTTATGTAGATGAGTCCTCCTGAAGCTGCATACGTAATCGTCTTTTACCTTTTCTGGCGCCAATGCCGTATCGAAGAAGCAAGATATTCTTTTAATCCTTTTTCGTGTACGCCAACTCAAAGGCATCCTTTTTTCAACGAAAAGTGCGAAAGCGAAGTCAACAACACCGGCGCAAATTCTAATGCCTTCACATGCGCTGCCACTAGGGCGTTGGCGATGAAGGTATGTAAGTGCCTAACCACGTCCTTCTCGCGGTGCTTTCATATTTGATTTGTAACTTTTTTGGCGTCTCCACTCTACGACATCTCTCATCGAGGGCTCATTTTCACCGTGGTGCGATGGAAGGGAATGCTGGAGCTCGGCACACATACACATACCCAACCCGGGAGACGGTTTGTTGATGCTCAAAGTGCAATCCAGTGGTGGTGGGTAAAAAATGTAAATAAATAAAAATGAAATTGAAGAGAAAGTTGAATAAAAATCAATTTACTTTCTCCACAACCCTCACCTCCGTTCCCCACGATAAGGCAACCACGAAAGGAATGGTAAGAAGGTCCCCGCGCAAACTCGCGCCCTGCCGTCAAAAAGGAAAGAATAAATGGGAATTGAGAAAGAATTCCATTTGCCATTTGGTCTCCCATCGGTTACTTAGCGGACGACGAGCAGCGAGCGCAATGTTCACGAATCTCGCGCGCGCTTCGGAAACTCTTTGCGCCAACAGTCGAATCCTAGCGGAACCACTACCGCGGGGGGCGGGGGGGGAGTAGTCTTTTTTGGGGGGGGGGGGGGGGTGGTTTTTGGGGGATGAAAATAAATAAAAAGTTCGCTGGAAACAAGCACGCGCTCCGCTTGGTTGTGAGGTGTAAATGTATGTGTGCATGTGTGTAGGGGGGTTGGAGGTACGGCGGAAGCTGGGGACCACGTGTGTGATCACGACCACGCATGTCGATCCACGCCCACCCATATCACTCACTCGCTACGTCGCCATTAACGGTGACTCCTTAGAAGGGGTTGCTAGCTCTCGAGGAGCGCCGTTCCTCCCCGGGGCAACGGAGAAAGAAATGAAAATGCTTAACGCCTGCTGCGTCGCAACGGGCACGTTGGGCACGGTTGCTGAGATGCTGGTGCTGGTGGTGGTGGTGGTATGTCGGTGGCAATAAAGAGCTTTCTCATGTCGCTCGCTCACAAGAAAAAACCCAGACCCTGCTCGCTGGTTGGTTTGAAATGGAAATTTTGCCGACGGCTTTCCATTATTTTAATGACGTCGTCGTGCTGGAATCGTACCAGAATGTGTGCGGGCCCGAGATTGACGAATATTTACGTGATGGGTGCACGGGCGCGTGAATGACTGAAGCTGACAGACGACGACGACGACGACGACGACTAAGATGGCGACGACGGCAACGATGGAACGGAAATCTGATTGCAAATGGCAGCGAAGCCAAGGAAAATGGTTGTGTGTCGAAGGCGAGGAAGGAGATTTGCTTCTTTATCGCCTTTCCGCCGGCTCGTGTGTGGGCGAAATTTGCAAAATTGAAAAGCGAACCAATAAACGGATTTTTCCGCTGCGGGTGCACATGGAACGAGCCGGGGCCGATTGAAATACGAGTGTATGTGATTCGATGAGAAATCTCGTTACTCGTCACGCAATCCACGTTTGAACGTCTTACTACACGAACGAACGAAAGCTTGCAGCGGGCTAGGGTAAGGCTACCGGCCAAACAAGCCCACAGCATATGCGGGAAGATGGTGTCTATCATAAGGACAACATGTTTGGTACAACCATCAGAGCCGCCACCACCAGAACGCAAACGCTGTCGCCGCTGCCTAGAAATGGGACACGAAGCCCGAATGTGCAGCGGGCCAGATCGCTCGGATTACTGCGTGCGCTGTGCTAAGCCAGGACACCACTCCAGGAGCTGCACAGAGACGCCGAAATGTCTCAAGTGCGGCGGTCCTCACCCGGTAGGCGCCAGAGCGTGCGGTGTCGTCTCCTCTTCGTAGAGCTACAGACGAGCGACAATGGATGCAGCGCAGCCGCAATCCGAGTAATACAGCTGAACTGCAACCGGAGTAGAGCGGCGCAGGACCTCCTGAACCAGACCGCTAGAGAAGAGGGAGCAGACGTATGCCTGGTGTCGGAACCGTACCCGCCCCCAACGAATGGAAGATGGCAGACGGACAGAGTAGGAACGTGTGCCATAATTGCCAGCGGACGACACCCGATCCAGAAACGGATAAGCTCCAGCGAAACAGGCATAGTGGTAGCGAACGTTAGTGGTGTAACGTTTGCCAGCTGCTATGCTCCGCCATCGTGGAACATCGACCGTTTCCGCTGCCTGCTGGATAGTCTCACTGTTTTGCTGAGAAGCTGCCCCCGAGTCGTGGTGGGGGGCGACTTCAATGCGAAAGCAACCGAGTGGGGAAGCCGAAGTCACAACAACCGGGGCATAGAACTGTTGTCAACCATGCAGGATTTGGGTTTGATCCTGATGAACAGGGGCAATACTCCAACCTACCTAGGAAGCGGCGCTGCGGGGCCCTCGATCGTCGATTTGACCTTTGCCAGCCCCTCGATCATCGGCCAAAACGACTGGCACGTCTCACCCGAAGATATGCTGTCGGACCACGCAGGCATCGTATTCACCGTCCAACCGGGAACCCCCCCTACAGCAGCAGGGAGGCAAAGCGGACTACTACCTACCACCTCTGCACAACAACTGCAATTCAGGCGATGGAGAGTGAGCCACTTCGCACGAGAAGCGTTTTTATTAACGCTGGAAGACATCCGCTTCACGGAGGCAACAGAGTTGGCGGACATCACTCGCCTGCTGGTCAAGGCATGCGATCTCTCTATGCCGCGTGCTAGTGGAAACCCTGCCACAAAATCAGTTTACTGGTGGACCGAGGAAATCCGAGCACTGCGGAAAGACTGCCGAAAAGCCCGAAAGATGCTCCATAAAGCAAGGAACCCGGACACTAGAGCTACCAGGGCAGAGATCTACCGCGCGGCGAAGCGCGCACTAACCAAAGCGATCCGCGCCAGCAAGAGATCGAAAATCGCGGAGCTTGCCATCTCTCTTGATGACAACCCGTGGGGGAATGCGTTCCAGCTGGCAATGGGGTGGATGCGTGGCGGACGAACACCACAGGAAATGGACCCGGTGGTCCTGTTGCAGATAATCAGTGTGCTGTTCCCCCACCACGATCCCATGGAGTGGCCTGCTAGAACCCTCAGCC
This sequence comes from Anopheles aquasalis, assembly GCF_943734665.1. Lineage (NCBI taxonomy): Eukaryota > Metazoa > Arthropoda > Insecta > Diptera > Culicidae > Anopheles > Anopheles aquasalis. The sequence continues at coordinate 89,543,033 of NC_064877.1, forward strand.
ACAATGCGCAATCTCTCCGAGAAGTGACTGACAGCGAGCTTCTGGACATTGCGGCCCGGCTGGCCACCAAGAAAGCTCCAGGACCCGACGGGATACCGAACGTGGCCGTAGCAACATCTATGGCGAAGTATCCGGCAGTCTACCGCCAACTGTTCCAGGAACTGCTGAACAACTGCGAGTTCCCGACAGAATGGAAGGTGCAGCGCTTGGTTCTCCTTCCCAAGCCGGGTAAGCAACCCGGAAGTGCGTCCTCCTACCGGCCGCTCTGCCTGCTGAATACCGTCGGCAAGGTATTCGAGCGAGTCTTGCTGAGTCGACTCAATGACTACGTTGAGCACGCAACGGACGGCGCGCGACTCTCGACCAGGCAATTTGGCTTCCGGAAGGGGAGATCGACGATCAGTGCGATAGAGGCAGTCCTGGATCATGCTAAGCACGCTCTATCTTTCGGCGTAAGCAATGGGCGAAACAAGCGATGTTGTGCTGTCGTTGCACTTGACGTTCGCAACGCCTTTAACTCCGCGAGCTGGACGCGGATCGGCCAAGCCCTCAACCGTATGGCCGTTCCAGAGCCCCTGCTGCGAATAATCGGCCAGTACTTCCGGGGCAGAATACTGCAGTACCAGACATCTCAGGGGATTCTGTCGAGAGCGGTCACAGCTGGAGTTCCACAAGGGTCGATTCTCGGGCCAACCCTGTGGAACATCTTGTACGACAGTGTGCTGGCCGTCCAGCTTCCACCGGACTGCAGCATCTACGCATACGCAGACGACGTCATAATCACGGCTCTCGCAACAACACCAGCACTGGCGATTGAGCTAGCAACAGAGGCAGTCGATGCGGTGCGGGGATGGATGATTGCTCATGACTTGAAGCTGGCTACAGAGAAGACGGAGACCCTAGTCTTCACGTCGATGAGGAAAGACAGGGTCACGGCTTACGAGATGGATGGACAGGCACTCAGCGTATCGAGAAGCATCCGATACTTGGGCGTGATGCTGCAAGAGCGCCTCCAGTGGGGGCCACACGTTCAGTTCATAGCGGAGAAGGCAATGAAGCAGGTCCAGGCTCTCCGGTTTGCCATGCGGAACCACGGCGGACCGTCGAGCCAGTCCCGGAAGATCATAGCCAGCGTCATCGACTCGACACTGTGCTACGCTGCCCCCATATGGGCAGAGCAAGCGACGAATCTGCAATGTAACCGGCGCATCCTGCAACGAGTGCAACGCGAAATGGCGAAAGGCGTCGCCAGCACCTTCCGCACCGCTAGTTACTGGTCGGCGGTACTCCTGGCTAGGCTTGTCCCAATATGCCTACGACTGAACGAAGATGCCCGCTGCTACAGGGCCACCCGCGAACACCAGGCCTGCGCTCTGACAATCAGGAAGCGCGAGCGCGCCGCAACGTTCCAGGCCTGGCAACAGGAATGGGACAAGGAGAAGGACGACAGGACGGCGAGCCTTCACAGTCGGTGGATTCGTCGCGTTATCCCGGATGTGGAGCGGTGGTTCAGCAGGAACCATGGACAAGTAAACTTTCACCTGTCGCAGATTCTTTCCGGCCACGGCTTCTTCCGTGAATATCTGCACGGCAGAGGGTTTACTCGGTCCCCAGACTGCACCAACTGTCACGGAGTGCCAGAGACCCCGGAACATGTGTTGTTCGAATGTCCTCGGTTCAGCGCTGTTCGGGATCAATGCCTGACGGAGGGAGGCACGATTCTGACGCCGGAAGCGCTTTTGGAGCACATGCTCCAGGGGACACACGAATGGGACAACGTGAGTCGAGCCGCCCGGGACATCACCTCTCAACTGCAACGTGAATGGGCCGAGGAGCAGGCCAGAGTAGCACGACTTGAGGCAGCGGCAGCTCCCGCCCTAGCGGCCGCAATCATCGAAACGCGCCGTTTACGGTACAACGCGGCACAGCGTCGACGACGAGCAGAGAGACGTCAGCTCTCATCTTCATCGGAAGCAGGGCAGCGCGTCGCCCTGCAACTGCAGCAGCGCAACGCACGAGCACGGGATCGGAGAGCAGCCAGGACGATAGAGGCTGATCCGACGAAACGGCAAGTGGTGGAGGCACGACTCCGCCTACGACGAGCACAGGACGAGCTCCGCGCAGCCCAGACATCGGGGAACTTGGAGGAGGTCGAGCGCTGTCGACGAGCTGTCGACGAAGAAGCAGCGATCCTCGCAGTGGAGAGGCGATTTCGGCGTCGGCTCCTGCAACAACGGCCAAGGGAAGCGATAGGACGCCCGGTTCCTGTCGCTAACGCGGCGTAATGGGCTCTCGCCCGCTCTGAGAGGAGCAGTGCGAAGAGTTCAGTGGTGGGAGTGAGTGGGAGGGCCGGCTGCACCAGCGGATTAGCCTGAAAAGGAACGGATTGCCGTTGGTGTGGCAGAGGGCCGGAGACCGTTTAGGTTAATAAATGGTTGTTCTAAAAAAAAAAACGAACGAAAGCTTCGATATCACAGCGAGCTCGGAATGGTCGATAAGATGCGAAAGGATCAAGGAGCTTTTAATGATCCACTATACTCTCGCGAGCAATTCTCTTCGCAATGCTTGTATAACTAATCGGATGTATATAAGCGTATAAGCAGCAGTTGTCAGC
>NC_064877.1:89555646-89558146 GCF_943734665.1 Anopheles aquasalis
GTCGCCCTCGTTGCCGACGTGCGAGACATTTGATGACAATCCAGGAGGACGGAGGAGGATGGGGTTTGTGTCGGGGAAGTTGGTGGATAGCATATTGATCGATTATACATGCTGTTATTATACATCGCATTCTCGATTCTCGTGGTTTCCATTTGAGTGTGGCCCATGGGTTGGAGTACCCAAGTTCCTTGTCTCGTCCGTCACTTGCTCCAGTCCCTCTAGTCTTTCTTTCTTTCTCTCTCTGTCTTTTTATCTAGCCGGGTTGTGGCTGTCGTCTTGAGACACGTCTCCGGGCTCAAACGATGCCACAAACAAGTCGCTCGTAAACATGAAATCACGTGGTGTAAAAGGCTCGGGGCGTCATAAAAAAGCCACAAGATACTCGAGGATGACAGTTTCGCGAGGATTCCCTGTCACGGATTGCATGGGTGCCCCATTCCCTGCCACTTTCCCGCTACCACTTGCCCGACGAACGATCGCAACACGAACAGGGAAACCGGAATAAGTTTGTTGTTTACTTAAAGTTTTGCTTGTTTGTGGTATTTACTGAGAATGGTGATTTAATGATTTGACTGTTGAGAAGCCATTTCATCCCCGCTGGGAACTAAAAGTCCACAAATTGTCACTATAATCGTGACATTAATAATCCACAATCTTTTAAAATCATTTTTTCGTGGAAATTAGTTGGATAAAACATTTTAATATTTAATATATTTTTTCCAATTCAGAAAGTTCAACGTTTATCTTTAAGGAAATGCTACTCGCATGATCGGTATCGGTGTGCAGAGCTAAAGAAACTCACCAACTGGCAGACTGACACTAAGCCTATCGGCCCCGTTAGGCCTCGTTCGTTTGCGGTTTGTGGCTTTGGATACTTATTTCCAATTCATTTTCCGTCATTATTACGTATTCCGTCCCGGGCTTGGCAGGGTCTAGGGACACTACCGTCACACCGTATCGGGCACCGTACTCGGGGCCAACCTCGCTCCTGCTGATAGTCTGTTGCCAGCGCGTACAGCGAAGAGCACCGGTCTGGGCATCGAAACAGGCAGCATAGGATCGCATCGCATCGTGACAGCGATTGGTTTATGAGCTTTGATTCAACGTTTCTAGGTCGTCGTTTTAATTTATTTACGTAAATGACAACGGGGCTGCGCGCGGAAAACGAGGAATGCGCGACCATCATCACCGCGTGGTGGGGCTTACAATTTTTCCTCATTCCCGTGTTGACGTCGTCGTTGGTTTTCTGGGTCTTGTTTTATTTTTATTTTATTTAGCTCCCTTCCCATGTAACCCTCCACCCCGCGTCTCCTTACCACCTTTCGGCTCCCTTTCGTCGTGAGCGGCTTTAGTGCACGTGCCTCAGAAATGGTGAAGAAGTTTGATTGATTCTCGTGGTTGGCGTACCGCCATCTACGACCCTGGTCCTGGTCTTACGGCCATCGAACACTCACTGGTTAGGGAGGGTGGTGGCTTTTTTCTTACCACCTCTCGAGAGGTTTCATTTAGCCTTCGTTTTTTTTTCGTCCGCCAAAAGCACTTCAGCTTCAGATACGCGACGGTCCACGAAAACCGCACGATTTAGGTTTCAACATGACTTCGCCGGGACCATTCCCTCCCCAAAAAGACCATTTCGTGCCGATCTGGGACCGCGTTTTCCGGCCGAGTTGATGGCACTTTCGTGAGGCACATTTTATTGCTAACAAATAGTTTTCCAGTTTTGCTTCTTCGTATTTGTGCACTTTTTTGCGGTCCCTACTCCCGGACCACGGACCGTGGAGCACTGATTCATTTACAAACTTAAGCTAAGGTACGTTTAGGAGGAGCGGTTAATGGTTCAGGCCTGTAGCCAGGACGAATGCAAACAGTATGATGCTAAATACCTTTACGAAGTGATCTATCTGTCTTCTAGTCAAGTGTTTACCTGAAAAAGAAACGGAAAAAATGATAGTTTCATAAATCAAACAATCTCATTCCATGCGTTTTAGTAACAAACGCAAAGTCCTGTGAAAAAAACCCACGATTCGAACTCACGATCGAGTAACAGCTCCCCTAGAACTACTCCTTGATCAGTCATCTAAAACAGAGTTCAAAAGAACTGAGTTTCTTTGCATGCCCAACATGCCACCGCAGCGACAAACGCATTCAAAGAGGCAATAAAACCAGGTTCCCCCCTTGGGACGTGCATATTCCTGCGGGCTCTGGGCCCTTGGTATGCGTTCACAGAACGTTCCGATTTACATTTCATCTACCGTGCTCTGCAGGCAACGGAAAGCCCATTCATTCCATTGCAACCGGTATAATGATGTGTTCCGAATCGGCTTAGAAGTGCCTGACAAGTGGCTTTCTTCAACTGGATAAAATGGGCCTCCATGCAGTGGCCCGTGGAGGCAGCGCGTGAAGCCAAAATTCACGTTACAGTCTACGGTAAGGTGCTGAGTGGTTTTCTGTGTGTGCTGTTGGCGCATTTCTTGAAGGAAATATCACCCAAACAGAGCGG
>NC_064877.1:89573146-89575646 GCF_943734665.1 Anopheles aquasalis
CCTTTTTTGTTCTTTTGCGCTTTCTAACTTTTCTTTCCCACTCTCCTGTTCACCACCCACCGTGGTGGCGTAGGTGGTCTTGTGGTGTTCGGTTTCTCACATCTCGACGACTTGGCCGTCGGTTAGCAGTATCACGCTAACGAGGCAGCATCACCGATATTCGACCGACCGGGCGGACCGAAACCGAAGCAAAAAAAATAACATAAAAAGGGGAGAAATGGCAACGTTTTGCATACTCCTCGCTCCTTTCCTTGTCCGCTTCCTATCCAATAACAACGTACGATATGAAGGAAGGATACAGTTTTTCGGGTTTAATGGCGGCCGATGGCGTTAGGGGTGTTTGGAGAATTTTCATTTAGAAAGGCATTTCCATTTAGAAGCTGCAGGCACCCAAGACCACCCGAACACCCCCTTCCGGGGTACGGTACGCAACTGAATGAAAGTGCACCCACACGGGTACGAATTACATTTTTCAATCTCTGCCTTCTCGGTGGAAGATAATGGTCGAGGCTTCCAGTAATTGTTTTCAAAATATATATTAAAGCACATAAATAACGGAGCGCTAACTCAGCTCCTTGGCGTTTTCCTTTCAATGATAGGATCAAGGAATAAAGAAGGAACTGTCTTCAATAGACCGAAGAAGTGGTTAACGGTTTCTCTTGCAGCACATAAAAGACGATTCTCATCGGAAGATCCCATGCACACAAAAGAGGCCGATTACCAGATAACAATCATTTCCTATTTTCGCCAGCCTAGGCTTTGGCACAGATTGACTCATCAGCTCCAATTCAAACAATGCTCTCTTCATGGGAATAGAAGATTACCGCAATTGTTTGCGACTTGCGACAAAGACGCTGAATCATCCGACGCATCGCAACGGTATCCGACGGTATCAGCAACAATTAAAACCATTTTCCACCAACTCACACGATTACATGAACAAGCGAACCAGTACTGAGCACATTCGGGCCGTCGTCGTCGTTGCAGTCGACTGGCCAGCTCAATGATGGATGAAAGGTAAACAAATCCTTAGCTCTAACGATGGTCCCGGTTTGTCTTCCGGTGGTTTGGTGGTGAGATGGAAACCCCGCAACGTACTTTCGGATGGCGCTTTCCTCCAAGGAACCTACGCCCCTTCCTGGCCATAGGAGAATTCGTGCAAAGTCACTGTCCTTTTGTTTTCTTTCGTTTTTTTTTTGTTCTTGCACGTCGTTGGCTTACTGCCTTTTTGAAAGAAACTGAAGGGAAGAGCACTAAACTCATCGATTTTATGGTTCCGCGCGTCCTGCTCGCACCATTCGACCCGCGTCCTTTATCTGGAACGCGTAGGGATGTTCGCATTTTACGCGATCACGTCCTCTTATCGGATGGTCCGTAGCCGGGCGACGTTGTCCTCTTTTAGAAGGTGCTTTGTGGGAAATGACAATTTTCACCCTCGATTGAGTTCCATAATTGTCGTTTAATTTGAAAGCATTTCTTATCTAGTGCCAAGAGGTCGGCGAGAACCGTCCAGAGACTTGCAGCCGAATCGAAATGTTCATACAATTCTATATCAAAAGGTTATTAAACAAAGTGTAACTTACTGCATTTACTATCGAGCATACGGCTTACCTGTAACGAGAAAGAGGAAATATGAAATCAAAAATCTTCACAACAATCGATCATCTACGTCAGAAGAACAAGCTTTAAGAACCCCTGGAGATGGTATCTCCGGAACCGAGCACGCCCAGACAGCTTTAAAGGAAGCGATCCGAATTCATGCGTCGTAAACGCTTCGAACGACCACCATTCAAGAACAAACCGCTGCCTCTTGAATCTGGACACTTGAAACGTCCGCTGGGTGATGGTCATCTGACGAAAATATCGATTCCGTCCGTCTGATGCCACTGCCGTCCATGACCTTCAGCATTCAGCAAAGGTATCCCTTTTGCAACCTTTCAGTCTTCTCTATGTTGCCCGTCGTTTAAAGCGCTACGCGCTAGAGATTAAGCAATACGTTTGCAAAACATTAAGATAAAGTTTGAATAAACGTTCGTGTTTCTAGACTCTTTATACTTCTGATTTCTACTTCTTTAATTCTTGTTCTCAAAATAGCAAAACCTCCAAATCAAACCCTATCATCATCAGTTGGTGTGAGTTATTTGTTTGAAAGCTATTTGTTGGAAGGGTTTCAACTTCCAAGAGCCGGCCAAGGGAACGGAAAGCAAATTAAACAACGCAATAAGTTATCCCTTCGGTACGGCGTTGATGGGATGGAGAAAACTTCTTTGAAAAGGATTTTCCTTTTCCTTCGGGCCCCGATTACAAAGCATTCGCCTGGATCAATTTGTTCTAATGAAACCGAATTAATATTGTATTATTTCGATGCTCCAATGCTGAGTTCCTTTTTGCTTCGATTGTCCTTTTCTGAAATTGTTGCTTGACTGCAAACCACCGTCGGTAGCCTATCCCTTCGATTTCCTTTGTACCACAACCACCGGTACCGGTCCCAGTCAATCAT
>NC_064877.1:89580646-89585646 GCF_943734665.1 Anopheles aquasalis
ACTTTACCGGTTCCCATCGTAGCCGCGTAATGGATCATTTGAACTACGCAAACCAATATTCTTTTCATAGATTAGAAGTTTATTCAGGTAGCCCCGTCCTGTTTTTGTTGAATTTCTTATTTTTCGATTTTTGGTAGATTTTTTAAGTTGCAAAATCGATCACACTCTGATCAAACCGGGTTCGTCGCTTAAAGGGTAAGTCTTTTGATTCGAACGAAAAACAGTTTGACGATTTGTTTGCAGAAAACTATCTATTCGTTTAGTTAACTCTTAATAAATTGTAACGATGGTAAGAAGCATTCGGGTTGAATGGGGGAATCCACCGCCCCCCCCCCCCCCCCTCCCCCATCCCCATTTCCTTTGTCCCTTACGTGGATCAAATTTTGTTGCATGGTTTTTCAGGTGCCAATTTTAATAAAAATCTGTTCGTTCCGCTTTGTAAAAAAGAGCAAATGAAAGGGCAGGGACCATTTGTACGGGGAAACCTTTCTCAGAAGGAAAAACCGAGAGGGCAAGTACTACAATAAAGAAGACTTCAATAAAACCACAAACCCAACAATGCGCTCAGCATCAACCAACCAGCAAAGCGGCTGTTAAACAGATTTACAAATTACACCACAGTTTGCCTCAACACCATCCATCCTTCCACTCATCTAGCCGGTGTTGATGGACGATAATTTATTCATGAACTTCCTCTGGTGGGCAACCCTTCTCGCTGGTTCGGCTTTTAATCGGCGTGTTCTAAGCACTTGTCTTATTAACCCTTTTTCAACCCTTTTCCACCCCAAGAAGATGTGATTCGTGAACACAAAAACCCCTTCCACTGCTGCCAACGGTGGGGTCGGATTTCAACGGGAATATTAATTGTGTGTAATTTGCTTAATTTTCTTCTTTGAAACCCGACGAACCGCTCGGTGGTCGACAGTCGGTGTCTGCAAAAGGGTTACGCGATTGCCTTGAGATGATGGCCTAGTGGGTGAAGTGAGATCTTGATTAGCAAGAAGCTGCAGGATAGCTTCATTGATTGCAAACAAGCTTCGGGGGATTGTCGTTCGGGAGGCCAAATGAGCATATTGCTTGAGGGCAAGTTGATCAGCATTGCCCATTGTTCCGCATGGCCACGGCCATTCGTTCATTCGGTCGGGGGGGGGGTGGAAATATTATTTTAATTAGAATCATATTTATGCATGCGTAACGCCTTCGTCATGCAGTTGATTTTGGGATTTGAGTTCGGTTTATCGGTCGGGAGAGGTCAGTCGGGAGTTGTTTCCGGTCGCTTGATCGTGTTCTCATCCTTGGCTTACGGTTAGGGCCACCGTTTCAAGGGTGCACTAATCCTCTTGTTGGCCGAGATCCATGCTTTGCAGAGAAGATGACGTAAGTCATTCTATTTTGCGAGATAGTTTCTTGCAATTCATAGCACTTGTTATGCAAAAGCAAAGCATTAGATAATGCTATGTCTAAATATATCAAAATGAAACAGATTACAGACAGGTGTTGTCAGTGAAGACTGTCATCAATGAATGAAACATCACACTGATGGAGGCAGTGGAGTTTTTCTTCTTCACATCAGACTCTGCTCTTGTGACACGTTAAACGGGGCATCGTGGATATCATGCTAACACGGCCAATAAACTATTGGCCGCCTTACGCAAAAAGGGCCTTGAATTCACTTTGAGCATTCGACACGTCAGCCTGCACAAGACGGTACCGGTCTGGCCTTCGATAAAGTGTGGAGGACAGTGTGAAGGTGTTTTGAGGACAACAAGAAAGGATCCTTCATGTTTGCCGGAGGAGAGAAGATTTGGCAATGAAGGAATGGATCCCTAAACTGGACACTGGACAATGGGCGTAACATGACGACAAAAAGGATGACCTCACCGAGGGGCACGAAGTAGATGTGTCCACCTTTCACGATGGTTTCGATGTTTATCTGTTTCCGTGCTTGTCACGTGGTTTCCCTCGTTGGATTCTTCTCCAAGGACGTCCACAAGAGCTGACCAGTAGCTGGAGGGTAAGCGAAGCAGCAACAAAAACAAAACACACCACTGCATGACGAAGGATCGATCCGCACAGGCCTAGGCGCGAGTTGGGTTGGAACGGAAATGAACGTTTTGTCCAGTTCCAGCTGTTATGTTCTGGCGCCCGAAACGCGCACGCCGACAAGGGTGTCGGTCACGCACTCGACAGAAAAGTCAATGGAAAAAACAGCAACAGAATGGAAAGGGAACCGAAACCAGAAAACAACATTCGAGAGGAAAACAGAAGGCCCCCAACGGAAGCAAACCAAAACAACCGTTCCCGGCAATCCACCCGCTCCCCCGCTTCGGCAGGTCAGTCGAACTTTGCGTGTTCGTTATCTTTATTGCCACAATTGTATCGACCATTTTGGTTAGGTGGCTAGCGCTGGTACCGGTCAGCTGCTTTCTTCCCTGCCCTGTCGAATGAACCAGACCGGAGCGAGTGGTGTCCTTTTGGCTGCCGGCCGGGTGTTTCGTGTTTGGGACATCAACAGCAATTATGAGGCAGTAAAGCTTATCTATAAGGTAGTGGTAGCGCTCTGTAGCGCACGCAGCGATTGTAGCGATTGTAAGGTGTGAAATATGTTACAGACAATGATGAATGGAAGCATTCGTGTCACGATCACTGGTGCGAATTGGAACGAACAACATACTTTGCATAGGACATCCAATGTAACGACAATGTAGTACATGCTTTAAATGATATGCCTTATCTGTGGTTAATTCGAAAAATTGTTCTACAAAACGGTTATGATGTTAGTAAAATTCTTTTCCGCAATCGTAACGTAGAATCCGATTCCTAATAACAGTAACATGCCATGCCATGCCAGACAGCGACGACGGGGAATCCTCTTGTACCGCGGATGTCCATTCATGATTCAACCTGGATAAGCGCTTGCTCTAGTGACCAAAAAAAAATAGAGCCAAATAAAAAAGGGAAAATCATGAAATCGCCAAGGTGCACAGCTACAGCACCCTAGTACCCTGACCATCGCAATTTCATTCATCCATTCACCGGAACACCCTGCCGACCGACGGATGGTCGAGGACATTGGCGATGCGAGGTGATGGTGGCCAGCCGGCCAGCCCACCGATGATGCTCTCGTTCGCTTGCCTTATCATACACCGGTTCCTTCTCCGTCTAGCGGTGGTCCAGTGAACGGACGCACCACGTTGGTGTCGCTGTTATGGATTTTGGTTGTTGTAAATTTTTACGATACGCCTGTCAAATCCACCGACGATGTTTAGCACGTTTGTCTCCTTTCGTCTCCTCTATCTTACCACGTAGATGCTTCCGTAGCCATGGAGGTGAGTTATTCACTTTTAACCGGCCGTATAACAACCGTCGAAGTCGCTAACAACGAGAAAAGTCAGCTACTTATGTTATCATAGTTACAAGTGTTGTAAATTTCATTCGCATACTTATGTGAACCTCACAGATATTAGCAGCCTCAGAAGATATTAGCAGCCTTTGGTGTAGGAATTTAGATTAATAATACATTTTCATTAAAAAGCCATTTCACACATCTCTAGCGTCAGTAGATGCGAGAGAGTTTGTGTGGACAGAAAAAGGACCAAAGAAGTTAAGATTAAAATGAAAGTTCACCCACAGGACACGCGCGGAAAAGGCGATGTCGTTTTCCCAGTTTTTCCGAGATTTTCAACGAATTCTCTCTCTCTTTCTCCTGCGTCAGTCGCTGTAAAACGCTGAGCGATTGTGTGTTTGCGTTGGAAAGGAAATGAAAGAAAAGCACCACCTTCGCCTCCACCCTCTACTGCCTCCTTCATACGTCTTCCCGTCTACTCCGGCAAATGCAGTTCCCTGCCGTGCCTTTGGGCAGCCGCTTATTAAACTTTACCGCTCCAAGTTTTTCCTTCTGGCTAAAAGTTTTTCCACGAGACTCCTCATGCTTCTTTACTTTTCCTTGCACTATAGATGGCATAACCGCTCTCTTGGCTACTCAAAAACTCTCTGCACTGGCGAAGGCTCATGTTGCACCCGATCGTTCGTACGTTCGTTCGTTCGGTCGCTCCACCGTCATCGTCTTTTGTTTTCTTATCCTTACTCACAGCCTGAGCCACTCACTCACACTACGACTAGACGCTAGGACTTTGTCACACGTTTTTTTCTTCCCCCTATTCACTCTCCAACCGGAGTGCACCATGGTTCTATAGGGTGGCCTTACCCTCACCCTAAGGCCAGACTCACAGGACTCCCGTTATCGATTTTCGAGCGTACAATTTGGAACCTTTTTTTTCGTTTTACATCCATTCAGCCGTCTCCTTTTCGCCCATGGATACCTAGCACACTTTCCCTCTCTCTCTTTCTCTCTCTCTCTCTCTCTCTCTCTCTCTCGCTCTCTCTCTCTCTCTCAATCGTGGTTCAAACTCACCCCATTTAATTTCATCCAGCATTTGATCCAGCATCTTGCATCTTCGTGCGATGGTCTCTCAGCAGAGAACATCACGCTGGTTTTTGTGCCGCTTCTTTCTCCCCCAAAAACGGATTTTTTTCGGATCGCTTTTTGTTTGTACTTTTCGTACCGACAGCCAGCTAAAACACACTCTCTCGTACATTCGCATTATATATGCAATAAATTACCGACCGAGCCACCGAGCGACCGACCGACCGTCGCTGCCAACGATCACAACACCGTTGGAAGAAGATACGTGGGGTGGTTGGAAGAGTGGAACGCAGAATGAGACGAAAAGGAATTATGTTTTTCCCCTGGAGTCTAAATCCAGCCAAGGTCTTGCCTTCGTTCCAGGTTACCGTCGAGGAAGGCGATGGTGTGTAGGAGTTTCTTGCGAATGAAATCGAAGATGAAAAATAGCTTCTGAGTGTGTCGATGCGCGTCACGCGTTTCTTGAGCGTTGGATGGTTGCTCAAAATAATGCCTCCCGGAAGCGGAAAGTGGGAGGGCGATGGGAGCAGACGCAACATACATCCGCAGAATTTTGCTTTTTTGTATGTTTGCT
>NC_064877.1:89595646-89613146 GCF_943734665.1 Anopheles aquasalis
GTTCAGCGAAGCATGACTCACAACTGCGACATGCTAATGAGCTCCACAGCAGGACATACTACAATGATCCACGTGACTCATTTGGGAGAGCTAACACATCTTACTGAGACAGAGAATTTTCCGAAGACGAAGACTCATTTGCTCACCGAACCCTTGGTGAAACGCAAAAAAAAACTCCTCAAAATCTCAGACTGCAGCAAAATTATTGGGAAAAAATCACCCCTCAGGACAACGCGTGAAAACTGTGCGCACTCAGCATAATACAATAAACATAAGACAAAAGCATCAGCCATTCACCGGTGTTGCCCAGGGCAACGACGTCGGGAAACATCGACTCTGTTTCGCGTCCTTATTCGCTGGAGCTATTCCCAGGTCCTGGCGCTGGTGCCGTCTTTATTTTTTCATCATTTATCTTCCTCTTGCCTAATTTTCCCTTTTTCAGTGGAATTCCCCCTTCGATGGATGGGAAAAGATTTTTTATACCCCAAAGACGACGTCTCTTGACAATTTTTTTTATCACCAGGCCGAAACGGAGCCCTTCGCATTTATGCATCGTCCCAGACTAAATGAGGGGTGCCTGAGAGACACGCGCGGCCGCACACATACACACTGTAGAATAAAAAAACATTAAAAAAGGACGGTAATGAAAAAGTTCTTTACCGTTCGAGGGGACCGAAATCGCACACAAAACCGATCGCGCTCACACAACCAAAGAATCGCGCACGTACACGTAAAGAAGGACGACGAGGTGCTGTATGGCTTGAAGACTTTACATTATAAGATATAATTAAATAAAAAAGATTTTCCCTCAGTTACCAGTCTGGCTTCCCAAAGCGGTCGACCACAACTAGTCCCAACTCCCGTCGATAACGCCAGCTCGCCCAAATACGTTATGTGCGTTACGTTGACGATGAGATGAGGGGAAAAGGATACGCGTTGCAAACGTTTTCTTTTTCGTGGCATGCGCAATACGCGGAAAAGCCGTCAAGTACATGTGTAGCTTTGAGGTGGAACACAGCATGCAAGTTATTTTATAAAAGACTCAAAGCTCAATCCGGACGATGCGAAACTTTACCGGAAAATGCGCGCGGTTTTCCCGGAAATGCTTTGCATTTCGTCGGATCGAAAAAGCTTGAATAATCGATGAGTGATGAACGAACATTTTAAATCTTTTTTTAAATCATTCATTCTATTTTAATGCTCTTTGTTTAGCGATATCGTTACAAGTTTATTCAATTGTTACTGCAATGGTTAATGCGATGGCGCGCTGAGCCGCGCTCATCGTCTTATAATCGTCCACGGTACTACAGGGAGCAATGAAAGGGATATGGTGGAAAGGTTGGTGCTTGCGGTATGCCGTGTATTGAGCCCGTACCTTGCAAATGCCGCATGTAAAATGTACAATTCAAAATACATTTAAAAATGGCAGCGAATGTGCTACACAGAGCTTTATGGCCATCGAACACCTTAGATTGGAATCAGACACGTAAACCTTCCGTAAAACACACGAGTACCGATTATTCTCCAGTGCGTAATAGTTGCCATACATGGAATACGGCAGTTAAAAAGATTTGCTAAAATACTCAAAACACCTCGGTGATAACATCGCCGAACAGACCGAGAACGGGCCATTCAAACCAAACGGACTTGAAAAGCGTATATACGATCTTCCAACACTGCTTATTTGTTTTATTTACGTGAAAATTGTTCCTTCTTTTTTGGATTCGTTTTGTAGCTTCAACTTCATTTGGTTATAGTCTGTAATGCTTTTAGTTAGATGGTTACTACTCTTATGGATTTTAATCACGCTACGGGATAAAAGAACAAAAATTGTTGCTTCTGGCATGAGTCGCTCCTCGTTGGAGGATCTTTCCTGAATGTCTAAAGTCTAGCTTAAGAAGATGGTAGGATTTGCTGGCACGGCAGCATTCAAGAAACAGGATCATACTTCGCCAAATATTCTTGAAAGAGGCTGTTGAAATGGAATGAGAGCAGAGACCGAAAAAGACCAGACCATGTGCAAATTAGTGAAAAGGTCATCCATCCATCCCAGCTTGACACATGCTAGCGTGTCTAGCTTCACCATTGCTTCTCCCGTCGCTCAAAAAGTAATAAAAAGAGAAAACTTCTGTCGCCTGTTAACTTTTCCGCCGGTTCTAGAGCATCGGTTCGCACGCACACGACGAGCTACTCTACGAGCTGTCCACCCATTGTGTTTCCCTTCGAAAAACTACTGACTAGATTCTTGTTTTACTTTATTTGTACCACCCAACGGGAGTCACGTGGAAGGGAACTTGTTGAACACGTCGATACAGCGGCCCCTGGTAGTGGTGGTGGTGGTGGAGAAGGATAAGGTTCCTTCGGATCCGAGGAGATGGGGTCGCGGTGTTGATGATGATGCGGATGACGATGATGATGCTAGTACTAGTGGCACTTTGCCTTACCGTTGCGCGCCTTTTCAATGCTTTTGGCCAGCTCTGCGAATGCCACTTACTTTGTGCGAATAGGGTCGAAGAGGTCGGGGCGAAGTTAATGTTGGTGAACTCTGTAGCTATACTTTTGTGAGTGCGAATGTGTGTGCAAAACGGAACATACGAAACATGATCATTGATCCATCCTTTCTCCATCCAACCTCACACTCCCTCTATCTCTATCTCTCTCTCTCTCTCTTTCTTTCTCTCCCTCTCTTGCTCTCTCCATGCTTGCTTGCAGGACATTTGAGGCCTGCTGGCCACCCCCAAACGAGCTTACGAGCCTGCTCTTATTGCACAGCACGTGTAGATGGTACAGGAGGCAGCATTAGCTAACTGGTGAATCGAGGCAGTTCCACGGGCTTATCTGTCGAGTAGAAAGAGAGAGAGAGAGAGAGAACCAACATACACCGGACACCGTTTTAGTGTTGTAGGTGGATTGGAGTTCATCGAGTTTAGATCTCATGCACAACGAACGCAACCGGAGACCCCACTGTCCCTTGCCTTTTGAACAAACACAAACACAACAGCACTAGACGCGATGTACGCTTCACCATAACCGACAGCAGCCGTAAAGAGAAAGATAACGAAGGCCAAACGAAGGAACGAACGAAGAAACGAAGGAAGGATCAATCAAAAGTACAAAACACATTATACAACGACATATGATGAGCTGATCGAACGTGGAAACAATAGGATAACGAACGAACAGTAGAAGACAAGCGAAACGAAAGACAGAAAGTAAAACCACATCACAAAACACGAAACAATACAAAAACCGATGCATGCAGCTCGCGCCAGGGGATTGCCAACCCTTAGCGCATCATCAACAACAACAACGACAACAATTAAAATGAGGAAACATCGCAAAACCATTCGCATGGCAAACAATACACGGACGTCGAACACACGGTTGATAGTGAGTGAGCTGAGTGGTGGTTTGGATTCTTTTGTACAGGTGCGACCATCTGCAAACTGGCACTAGGAAAAGGGGGTACAATTTTGCGGGCAACTGGTGTGAAACTAGGTGAAAGAATATGGCCATTTTGGGTTGGTTTTTTGTGGTAGATAATTTCTTGATTTTCTTCCATTATGTTTCTTCCTTTTCGTTTTACATTAGATTGATTGGGAAACACCTTTCACTTGGCTAGCTTTTAGTTCAGGACATATCAGATCAGATCCGTTTTGTGAGATTGCGAACATTAATGCTGAGTATTCGACTACTGCGAGGGGAGGGGGCTCCGAACCTGCCCAACACGTACTAACACACTCTTCCGCTCATCGTTGAAGAAGCAACCTGGCTGGCTGAATGACTGGTTGGTGCCCACACTGGGCCGTGAATCGTTGGTAGTTGAAACAACATGGCATACATTTGCATTTTGATTGGCCAATGTCCAGGCCAGGAGTATTGCTATTTGAGGTTGAACAAACAAAGAACGGTCGAGCGGGGAAATGGAAAAACAAAAAGTTCAATCGTGGAAACTGCAACTAATGCTACTGAGCAGCAGCTGCAGCTCGTGTTGCTTATTTTGATAGATTCTCGCACATTCGGTTCCGAGAGGGTGCAAGAGAGGTTCCATGGTTCCACGAGCGATGAGCGGAAGAGTGGTCGCGTATCACGTGATCGTTTGTTTTTTTTTTATTTTTATCTCTGCAGTTCGGGTAGCTCTGGTCGGGCCATTCTGTGATCTTTGGCTCTGCACTCGAAGGTGAGTAAAATATTACAAGTGAAGATACTGTAGCGGTCGAGATGGTGGTGGTGGTGGTAGTAGTAGTAGTAGTAGTGGAAGTAGAAGTACTAGTTGTGGTAGTAGATAGTAGAGTAGTTTTGGTTTTTGGTAGAAGCTAGAACGCTATTTACATGATGACACATTTGCCCTTCTCTGCCCATGGATTGTTCTTCTTGTCCGGTGCGTGGATCAGTGGATCGTTCTTTTCGTTCTCCTCCACGTACTCTCGCATGCTGCAATAGATAGAGAATAGATGAATGGGAAAGATGAAATATACATGGTTTACAAGGGTAGTGGTTCTTTCGAGCTAGATTAAACAAACAAACGGCAAACTCATAATGGCCTACCTTCTTTGATTACAATGCTAAGCGAAACGATAAGAGAAATTATAGCGTTCGAAGTATGTAAGTTGATGGGCAAATGAAGATACTCATCTAACATAACCTTTTGATACACATCATTTGATTCCATCCATCTCCAGTGCGAGGCGGTCACCGAATTGCCAGAAAAATCTTATGAATTTTAACAATACATGCTACATTCTCCTGGCAAAGGGTTCGAAAAGGGCACCCGGCGCCCTAAGCTGTTGCGGGATATTACTTTGAACTTGTGAAGAGGCACTGCCGCTGACAAGCGAAAGGGAAAACTCGGAAAAGTCGCCTCCGCCGAAAGGTTCGAGCGTTTTCATGGTAACATGGGCCTTAACTGGCTATCCTTTTCTATTGTATCAAGAGGCCTTAGGAAACCTAGGCAACGCAGCGTTAAAAGGTATGCTATTCGGAGCTCGGAATCGGTCGGTCCTGCTGGAATGCGCCATCGCACAAGGAGAAGGAGAAGCAGACAGCAGACAGAGGCAGAGGCAGAGGCGAAGGCATTTAAAGCCTTAAGTGCCATAAGCCGTTATTTTTCCTTTTGTCAGTTACACATTACTTAAGCGAAGATATTCCCTTGCCAAAGGGAAAGTGGCGGTCGAGAGAGAGCGATTTCAGTCCTTGTAGCACTTGGCGCAGTGACAGCACAGCCCGAGGATCCAACATCGTTGGTTAACTTTGCATTTCCATTCCTCGATCCGTGGGAGGGGTCCTTTTTCACTTCGCGCCTCAACAGTGAAGCCGCGCACAGTCGCATTCGTCAGCGCCAGAAAGTGTATAAATATTAAACACCATCCCCGAAAACCCCATAACATTCTGATGTTTTATTAATCAGGTCCCGGCTCCCCGGACACGACACTAGTGCCCAGGTGGGGGCAAACTTTTCCACCGAAACAACACCAGATCGCCAGATGGTTGCTAGGTGCAGGTGGAAAGTGCCTGCAAACCCACCGCCACCATCAGTTCAAGGACGACACCCAGGCCCAGCCGGCCCAGGAAGATATCGAGAACGGATGAACAAGAAGAAAAACAAGACAGAACATTATTTTCCATTTCATTTCCTCCGATCCATTACGGTCTTTATGAAATCTATGTTCATCGGAGCATAAACAGGCACCGGCACGTGGTATTCATCAAATTCGCGGAACATACTTTTGCTGGCGCAGCTGTTGTCATACTGAACAACCCATTAACAAGTGACTGGCGCTCGCTACTTTTGTTACCATTTATTCAATTTACTGCTCGAGCGATAAAGAGTTTTTTTTGTGGTGAAATCAACTGGCACGATTTTCGATCCTGATTAAGCCACAAATTCGATTCATTATAGCACATAAAACCAGGAATTCGATTACAGTCCACGGCGTGCTCTGTCGCGGTTGAGAACGCATGAGTTCCTGTCAGGTTTAAGAACGTCCGATTGATTAACCGGTGGCTGCCAATGCAGGAATCCTACGCCCAATGACAGTGGCTGTGATTACGAGTGAATGAAGTGTCACCACCGGTGATGGACCAAGCAGCAGAAGAGTCATCGAAGCATAGTGAAAGGAATCAAGTATGAATACTTGTTTCTGGGCTTGTGCTTTCTTCTGGCCTCACCATGTTTATTA
Source organism: Anopheles aquasalis (assembly GCF_943734665.1). Taxonomy (NCBI): domain Eukaryota; kingdom Metazoa; phylum Arthropoda; class Insecta; order Diptera; family Culicidae; genus Anopheles; species Anopheles aquasalis. The sequence goes on from NC_064877.1 coordinate 89,601,826, forward strand.
TTATTCTTTTCTACTGTGTGTTCTGCTGTATGAGCAGCAGTGGGTTGTGCTTATTATATGCAACACACTCACAAACGATGAGTGTTGAAGGTAGGAAAACGAATTCTGCAAAGCTGGAACTGATGAGGCCAGATGAGCACAATAAAACTCAGCTCGGCTTCCATCCGGGTTCTGTCGGTGGCCATACCGAGCCACATACGGTACCTAACTTTCGTCTCCTTAGTCTCCTGTTGATTGCATAGCCTTGCTTCGTTGCGCGGCGACCCGGAATTGAGAGCACTGGAATCAGGGGGACCATTTTATCCCCAAATAAAAGGAATGCGACCGCACCAAAGTGGAAATGAAATGGATTTCGTGTGGAATCCCTACGAACGAACCTAGGCGCTGTACCAGATGACATCTCGCAGTTGATTGAGCTTCTCACGCGCAGGTTTTCATTTTGATTTAATGAGAATATATTCCTCTGTCTGTCTGACTGAATTCCAATTTTCAGCGGAACTGAACTGCACTGGATCAATATTGTTTGAGAAGTTCTTCCGAAAATTCCTTTCAATCCTCCTGGATGTTGGAAAATTCGGGAAAGTAATTAATGATTTGTTGTATAAAAAGAAACTCCCCGGTATCAGACTTACCGTTGCCCACACTCAATGATATTGAGTCTTGAGCTTCCTGTTGAATTACAGGAAAATAAGAAACATAAATTTGGAATCCAACTTTCTCATTAATACATCAAACATCGAGAGTGTAACTCAAGTGATACACGGGGAGTCCCGGTGAACGCAAATGGAAAAGTTTAAAATTGAAAGCAAAAGCTTCAAACATGCGCTCGCCGGGGGGTTGGGGAAAGTTGTTTGTGCAAATCGACACATTATGGCCACGACACGGCCTCACGGTGAAGGTGAACGGCGAAGTTGGAAGCGAGGAAAAATTGATTTATGGAAACCAAGCCAGCCGGAAGTTTGTCAACACTCTTGCAGCACGCTACAAACTTCTCAGCTGGAACCAACGGTCCAGTTCTCGGGCGTTAGGAGGGAATGGACAGACAAATTAAATTATTCCAGAAACACCCGAGGACACTATCGCTACCGCAATAGTCGACTGTCGGTGACTACGGTCGGTGTGACAGTAGTAGCAGACGCCAGTGCTATCATTCGCTAGTTTACCTCCAAAGTGCACATCAGAGAGATTCCATTTTTGTTGGTATTTGCTTGCAAACGAATGAGAGGCCAGAGTGGTGATTCGTTTTCATTCGCTTTCAATTTAAGTTGTTGGCACAACTGGTACTGTTGATGATGGGCAAGGGTTAGTCATGGTTTCTCCATTTATTAAATTAAAAGTGAGTAAAGCCAAGGGCACTCCATCATTCCCTGACACACCGGCCATCCTCCAAACGGATCCCTGCAACGATGCTCTGCACTTGATCGGTCGTAAAATGGTTCCGAATCCTTTATCCAGCAATGGGTTCGGCGGCTTTTGGTCCGAAAACTGGTCGACCGGAGTGGAGTGCACAGTCATGCGTAAACATATTTCACGCACCTCTTGCCATTTCCACCACGGCTCTTGGGTTTGCGCTGCCGTATTGCCCTTGAGATGGAAAATGATAAAGAGTTCCACGAACACTCGGTGAAGCTATAAACCATTTGTGGCCATCGCAACGCGAGATGAACGAAGCAAGAGTAGCGAAAACGAACCTACGGTAATGGTGTGCCTGGTGCCAAATAAATATAATTCGCTTTGGGAAAACACCTTTGATGTTTCGCATTCTGTGGAAACAATTATTCAGACGAAAAGCAGGCGAATTGAGCATATACCGGTAAGGCCACTCCCTTGGCAGCGACCGAGTAAGACATCACTGGCCGCAAATCATATACACTGCCGACATGTTTCATTAATTGATTCCCCAGCATGGCTACAATCCCGACGACGTTTCCAAGAAAACGGAAGTACGAAACATGTAATTAAATTTTTGTCCTTTTCCTACCGCCATTACAGGGTCGGCGGACGATCTCACGAAGACTCCCTCGTTCGGGTCGGGAGCATCGTCGGCGTCGGTGATAAGCAACGCGTCTCTAGATGTCCTTTCGGAGGAATACTCAAATCAATCTTATCATGCTCGTGTGAGTATGCACGTGAAGGCAACAAGCAAAATGATTCTTCATCAATCAAACGACCTTAGGACACGTTTCGCATGATGGTCTTGTAAGTGGCGTCTTGTTACTTTTCTCTCTTGCTCTCTGGTTCTCTCTCTCTCGCTCTCTCTCTCCATCACACGCGCCTACCTCGATTAATGATGGATAGTTTGATGATGGTTGGCTGACGAGATTAGCTCTACATTTTGGCTCCATTAGGAAGACCATTTTCCTCCCGGGGAAATGGCCCAGAACAGGAAGAATGCTCGGCTAGCTATCATTGCATCGTTAGTGTAATTCATTTGGAGCTCCAGGCATTCTCGGCGCTGCCATCAATAGCTCGTTTTGTTGCCTTACATTAGCTCCGGGTTTCCGGGCGGGTGGGACCGTTGAAAAGGATTTTAATTGAAATCCAATTAAGGCTCTATGTATCGATACTGAGAGCAGAATTTCTATTTTCATCACAAAATGGCGCTATTACAACTATTACAATCTAGTGGATGAGTTTTTCTTCTTTCCTTTCGCACGAGCTTTCCCGTTGATACGCCCCATTTATAGTGATGACGGGGATCTATTTAGCTTCCCCGAGCTTCCGGTGCTGTTAGCCGGAACCTTCTTCCTCCTCTGGCACACTGCAGTGGCAATCACGTGCCGCATGGAATGTAATCCTTTTTTCTACTTCACCAACATCGTCACCATCATCGTCGTCATCGTTAACTCATCCGCCCGTGCCTGGGCACGAGGGCGGAATTAATGAGTCTACCCACCTGGCATAGGGGCGACCCCGCGAAAGTACTGGCGACGCCTTCATCGTCGGGATCCTCTGTTTATTCCGTTAAGTAGCCTGGGTTTGATTACTTTTCATTAAAAATTCAATCACAGCAGTCTCGCGCTACAGCACCATCCTCAGCTGAGAAAGATTTGCAAGCCTACTTTGTTGATGCTACCGAGGAGTCTTGATGATGACTAAGACTGGCACGGCGATGGTTTTTTTTTTTTCATTTTCTATGACCATTTTCCGACCAGCATAAAATTTTCGCGCGCGCGGATTTGGTGAGTAATTTATTAGAAGATTGAGTAGTTTAGTTTGGTCAATTGATTAGGATGCTTAGCACTACAGCACTTTTTCAGTTCTTAAAAGCTACTGGTTAGTGTGTTGCATGCATTTGATTAGTAACGAGTTAGTAAAGGTTAGTGATGTTAGTGGATTAGTAGTTTGGTTAGTCTGTCCATTTTTTGGCACGCTGGTATCAGAATAAACTGTAGCTCTAATTTACGTATACGTTATTTTTATCATACTTTAATAGCAATTCGCCGTAGCACCGATTGTAACGAGTAAAAGTCTAATGACCCTCTTCAGTCACAAGTCGACCCATGTCAGTATTGCGGCCGCTGATCCACAGAATGGCATCGTTAGCTGCCAAGTGCCCGAAGGGATTTTACTAATGAGCCTTGCAAGTACGTACGGGGAATTGTTACTTGAGCAACGAGAAGTGTTGAGCAATTTCTTAACAAAAATCAGTAACTTGTGTAGACATGCCAGTTCTACATAAAACTTTAGGCCAACTCAACCGCATATCCAATTTTCTTTTTATAAATCGGTTCTGGGATACTGGCAACCCAATTTTAGGACGATGGAATGTATCCCGTCTTTCGGCTGTGTCTCGAGCCCAGCCACACTGTAGTTTAACTTTTCACGACCAGAACGCGACCAGTTATGTTCTTATATATTAAACCATATTATCGGACCTCACGAACATCATGACGCTCCATTAGTTGCTCCCTCTCCCTCTCTCTTTTTCTCTCTTTTGGTGGTTGGTTAATGAAATTCGTGGTAAACTCGTACAACTAACCACACGCGGCTTAGCGTTGGTCGCCGAGCCGTTATGTTGCGGGGCTTTTATGCGAGTATCGTCTCTCGGCAAATCCCCATCCATGGCCAATTTGTGGCCATCCTGGTGCCGAGCGGATGCGGTGATGATGTAAAGCGATGCAATGATCCTTCGCCCGCCTCAGCCCGCGCACGAAGGCTGCGCATTAACCCTGGCACCATTTCAAACGAATCATGATAATCCCACGCGATTCAATTAAGTTGCTTGTTGTGAACCCGGGCCCGGACAGTGCCAATGTGTTTAAGTAAAGTCAAGCCGAAGCCGAGTGTAATGAATTTAGGAATCGATTTTTCTGCCAATGATTGCAATAACTCTAATAATGAGTCACATGACTGTGCCAAATGATGCCAATATAAAAAAGTGAAATAACGATGTAAAGTAATAGTTATACAATTCAGTAGTTCAACTCATTTATAAAAAAAAAGTCGCCAAAAAATATCCCAACGACAATCGATCTATAGACTCTTCATTTGCCCATTGAGAGTAGCACGATCAAACAGGTACGCATATCGGAATGGAAGAACGATCATCTTTCATCATTATTGCGTCATGTGGTACGCTCGTGATGGTTTACCGGATTGCTTTTGAAGGAAAACAATTTCGATAAGTGATGCAAACGAGTGCTGCATGTCTGGTATACCTTCTCCAGATGCTAGTATGGTGTGAACACTAGGTTAAACAAACCAAACACATTATATTTATGAGAGTGAAACCACCCAGTACCGGCCAGTTCACTTGGCTATCTCTCATCGAAAAGATAGACAAGCAATGGAGTTTGAAGCCAACATTAGTATCATACCGTGTATCTTTCTTCTCGAGAGCAACGTAACTAATAGAGATCTTGCTTAGTCTCTCACTGCCGGGTATTCGATGTCGATTGAAACGATAATGGCAATAAGGTTGGCCGTGCCTTCCACTTCGTCTTATTTGTGCTGTCTTGCTTTTCCCACGCTTCAATCGAATGGCCGCTAGCGTACTCCAAGTGCACTCCGGCTACCTTGGCACTGTTTTCCCTCCATTAACGCCCTTTCTCCCCTTTTTCTGCCTCATTCGAGAAGAGGAACAATCATTAGAGCAATTGAACACGGGGTGTGTGTTGGCCACGAGCATCGCTCACCGCAAAACGGTGTTCACCGCGCCAAGCAGGGCACTAGGTGATTCAGACAAAACCGATAAGAACCGGATGGTGGTATGACAATGCGTTGAGTGAACATTGCCTTAACGCATACTACTGCATCACTACGACCACCAACTTCGAGCGCGTTGGTCACGTTTGCGTGTCCCGCCCTCCCCATTTTTTGTTGTACTCACTCCCACCGTCCTTTGTTCTTGAGCCTCGGTTCGGAAAAGTGTCCCGAGAGTTATCACCACATCCTTCGACCCCTTCCGGTTGAGTATGCGATGCGGTGCGACGTGGTGAGTTTAGTCTTCGATTTCCACCACACGCATAAGCACATGCACACGTACACATTGCTACAATGAGCACCAACACCGCTGCAGGTTGTGTGGTGTGATAGCATATATATGATGGGAGGTGAAGATATCGATTTTTCCTTCTTAGCGAATCGATGTGTGATTCCTTGCATCACACAATTCCTGGAGAAGCCAAAGAAGCCAGCATACACTGTAGAATAGCTCTAGTAAAGTAACTTGACGCTTGAGAAGTGGCTCGTGCAAAGGATGTCTCTATTGCTTTGTTTCTATGAATCTACAACGCACCAACACACACGTTTGTTGTTGCTCGACGACGATGGTTGCTCAGCAGCAGCAGCAGTACTACTAGCACGGTGCACTACGCCATGCACACCACACTACAGTCACTTGTCACTTTTGGCAACCGGGCTACTACGGTGTGGAGCCGTGTATGCTGCAGTATACACACCCCAAAATTATCGACTGCCGCACTGCAATCGGACAGAGCCGCTCAATGCGCTTAAATAGCATAGATACATAGAAAACACGCCTCACTGATAAGAATCGGTAGATGGTTGTCTCAAGGCAATATCTCGGACGATGGGAAGGTATATCAAAGCAACCTCAATGCTACTAAAATGAAAAACTAATTCCCTCCGCAGCACACTGGTTGTACACTACACTGGAAAATGAAGATGAAAAGATGCGACGGGTACTTACGCTGCGATACTCTTCGATAACGGCCATCGCTCCATCGAGGCCTGGTACTTCATGTTTTCGATCTGCTTTTTCAGTGCGTCACGGTCCATGGTTGCTAGAATACTGGGATCCATGGTGCCTGGAAGCACAGAAACACAGCGAACGGGTTCATGGGGAGAGATTCAAGCTTGTCGGTGTGTGCGTGGAGAGGCGCCTCCATCCGCTACAAATTCACCATTCGCACGCGCATTTTCAGTTTCCCTCTCAAAAGAACCAACATAATGTGTATGTGTGAGAGAGATAAAGCAAAAAGCGGAGAGAGAGAGAGAGAGAGAGAGAGAGAGAGAGAAAGAGAAGGGTTGAAAAATTGGGATACGCTATCGAAGGGTTTTCCATGTTGGTCGGAAACAGATCCGAAAGGACGTATACTAGGGTGGGCTAACATTCTAAGCAGCTATGCTGTGTAACATTTTAAAAAAGCATTGAAATTTAAAAACATCTCAAGCCGTTGATAGCAATCGATGTTAGATATGTAAAGCCGTTTAAAAGATTCTGTTCAATGCCTCTAATCCATGGAAAATGCAGCAATCGAAGCAATCATACCTAGGTTATGAGTTAGAAAATGCGATAGCTTCAAACATGAGCTGGAAAAATAGCAAAAATTACGCGCATGCTCGTATGTGTAGCGTTGGTTTCGTCTTCTGCTGCTGTTTATAATCAGTAAGATAAACTACTAAGAGCAACTTCGTGAGAGTAACTGGCGCTCTGGTGGCTCTCTCATTAATACAACCAAACCACTTCTCTCATATTATTTTTTGTTCTCCAACATAATACAAACACATCGTGCACACACTCATAAAGTTTTCCCCAGTTCAGACTGAGACATGCGTACTAAAGAAAATCGGCGAACGTCGATTGCTTGTCTTCATCGATAGATATTTTGAACGAGTAGTCTCGTGGAAATTCAAAGTAAACGTTATTCTATTTCAGTTGTCTTTGGTCCTCCTTTTTGCATTCTATGCTACATGCTGCCAACACAATATTGAACTGGCTTCAATCACAGTGAAGCGACCACGATCGCAAATAATGTACTTTTTTACTGTATTTTCCAATCGCGATTTTGTGCACTGTTTTGATCGATCGCGTAAGTCATACGTTTGCCGTTGTTAGCACAGGTTTTATCATGTTATAGTCTCGACGCGGTCATCGATGAAACGATAAATATATTCACTCATAACACTGACATGCCGATAACACTTTGGCTTTGAATTTGTCACTGATAAGAACGTTAGCAACCCAAACCTCATGTCATACCTAACGATCGCGAGCGCAGCAACTTGAGCACTCGTACTCAAACGCTCGCGCTGTTTATCGCTGTTACCTCCCTGGTAAACAGCGCGTTTCGAAAGAATTAGTGCAAAGGTGTTAAACGAAAGGTGAGCGAGCGAGCAACGGTAGAAGACCACGATATTCGATCACCATCGTCGTCGACGGCAAGAAAAAGCAAGGTGTAATGAAGGGCTCTGCTCTGGCCTCGCTAGATAACCGTTGGAATGGCTGGTGGTGAAATTGTGGCTTCTTATTTGCACTCATCGTGAGCATCGTTCGTGACATCGCTCGAGCTACCGCCGTAGTAGGACCGGCACTTCTCGTATGTGAATGTTCGTGTTTTCAACCTTCTCTCGCTGGTGCTAGTGCACTAACGATCGCGTTGATCGTGTACCCGCACCGCATCCCAATTTACGGCAAGAACGCGCATCACAGCCACCAGACGACGACGACGGCGACGACGAGAACGAGCGATGAAAAGAACAAACATAAGATAAGGGAAAAAGCAGGGAAGGGTCGGCGACAAGGAGGAGGAATAGCAAACGCGCTGGGAATTGGACGTAGGGCGGGATGACACCAATTAGGTAATGGTTTTGATCCAACCGCAGGGTTAAACTGGCTCACGTTGGAGCACGATCGCGATGCAAATGGCATTTACGGCTGAGCGATCATTTTTGCACTTCATTGGCTTGAGATGCGATGCGAGATGCTTAAGCGGAATGGAAACACCGGTCGATCACTAATTTCTGTGCAGTTTGCATGAACGGGCGATCACCTTTCAGCTGTCCCACGATCTTTTGGCGGATGGTGGATTTCAGTAAGGCACTTGTGTTACATTCGTCTCACCTCACGATCTACGCTATCTCACACTCCAATAACGATAAGTGCTACCGATGGCCCTTCTGGAGTCGCACTCGGAACCGTTCTCGTCGACCAGCGCTAAGTGACTGTTCCCGTTGACCACAAGCAGCACTTTATCAGCTCTAGGTAAGCGTTGACTAGAGTTCTCGGTCACCATTAGCACCTTACTGCTCCACCTTTTCTCTCTCTTTTTCTCTTTCTCTCTCCCCCCCTCCCGCCTCTTCGTGGTACCGCTATCTCTTTTTGCTCACGGCAACAGTTTCTTCTATCGTTGTTAGTAGCGGTGTCAACCTGCTGGCGACGATAGAATTCTCTTGCGACCATTGCCATCGTATGGTGGCCTCGAACGTGGTTCCATTGAAGCCATTGCCATGTAACACGTGGCAGGGCCTTTGGGAAAGTGGACGGGATTGAATAAAAATAATTCGATCCCTGAGGAACGTTGAAGCAGCACCCGCATGATGTAAGACCATTTTCATGCTAATCATATTTTTGATTCGCCTTAACTTAACAAATCGATTAAGACAGAAATCAATAGCCATGAAAACTTGCTAAAGGTACAAGCATTTAAATTACAGCTTCATTTCAACAGAATTTCATAGATTAACAGGATAAACAATTATTTCATTAAATTAAATGAATATATATTTTCTAAATCATTCTAAAAGAAAGGGGAAATTGAACCACTTGACTGGGCCAACAACCGGTCAATGGTGACTGCGATGGTTGCATCACTATAAGCGCCTGCATGTACGAAGCCATCGAGAGGATGCACCAATGCGGACGCATCCTCACGAGCCAACGCACTCGTGTGGCTTCCTGTGAGCTCGCCCTGCGACTGCCGGCTTATGAACGATTTCCCCACATTCATACCGTATGCTGGATACGAACGTTTCGTTCTTCGGCCATCAGAACACTCGTGCAAGTACTTCTCGCACATGCACCTTGACTTGGAGGACGATTTCCTTTCGCTTCTCCTCCGTGTGGGGAAGCATTCACATACGGCGCAACATGAGCGACTGAAATGCATCTCTGGCCAGCGTGTTAGTCTCTGTCTATATGCTCTCGCTGAAGCCTTTCGCTCTTCGAGCTTCATGTTCCGTTTGATGCTAGCCTGGTATTCTCTAAGCAAACAATTCTAATATATTCCTGAACCGGTGGACTATTTTACACACATGGGTCTTTTATGTTTTCTTTTGAAATCCGAAATCGTTCTATGGTGAGCTATTGTCTTCTTTTTTCGGCAAAAACCCAACACTTTCTTATTCTTTCTTTCTTCCGGTTCTTACCATAGGATTCCCTCTTCTAGATCCTAACAGTGGACAAATGGTTGTACTTTGTGTGACTGGTATTGCACATGCTGCCATGTAACGCATGAGTCTTCATTTGCAACTAAAGCAGGATGCAGCATGCTCCGGAAGGACAACTGTTAAGGGATGGTTCTACACTGGACTGGGAGCAGCAAATCAGTTTGCTTACCTTTTTTGATACAGCAATGAATTCAATAGAATGACTCAAAAATATGTTGTCGCATAAATTAGAACGTTTATTTCAAAAAATAGCTCTTGGCCCATTGTGCTATGCAATTACTTCAAAAGCTGCTGCATAGCTATGCATTGAACGTTATATAGTGAAGAGGCAAAACCAGTTTTATGCGCCCATTTTTTCTGCAAAATGAGATGCCTACCTACCGAAGTGCATTAATTGCACTACAAACACTACCACCCTGGTTCCTGGCCGGCATGCCTAGTGAGCCAGGAAATTCGATTTTCTCTATTGAATTAGCCGCGAAAATGTACTGGAGGGTTCCCGGTACGGAGCAAACGGCGCGTTCCCTCGGTACCTTTTGAAAAAAATCCGTTAGCACATGGGCCACAGGGGCCTAGCTCGAGAGCTGGGGCAGTTAGTGTCATAGCAAGCACCGTTCTGTGGTCCGTTTTGGTTTATGATGACCTGAGTATACAGTTGGGTGACTGAGAATAGTGGACCGAATGGCCATCAACCAGGGAGGAGCAAACCTAATTGAATTACACGGTGCACAAAGTGGCACTTGTGTGGTTTCCGATGTGTGTGGTCACGTAATCTAACGAAAGAAGTCGTGAGGAGAGAGACAGGGAGCCTTCTAAAAAAAGCCCACTAGTAAATGAAGCAGCCTATAACACACCTCAGCCGAAAAATGGAATGAAATTATAGATTGTGGAAGTAAGGTTCTGGAAAAAACGGTTCATAAATCTACTTACCACAAGCATTGAATGGAAACGATGGAAACATTTTCGTCCCACTGCCTGGTGATATCTGTTAGCACAAAGAAACCGCCCCGAGAAAACTTGCTTCCATATTCAAGTAAACTTTTATTGAATAATTGAAAATCGAATATCAATGAAATTCATTTGCACATGCCATCAATTAGCGGAACACAATGAAAACATTTACATGATGGGAATACTTGTACACGACATGGTTTCGTACAGAGTGCTTAATGCTTAACGGGTTGATACAATTTCAAGCAATTCGACAAACAGAATCCCTTCCGATCCACTCGCCTCCTTTTGGGAGTATTCTGTAGCGCTTATGCAACTATTGATTCTGGTTCTCTACTGTTTCGTACACCTGAACGCCATGAGGATCGTTGCTTGGAACCCCCTCGTAATCAGATAGATTGTTTGCAGCAGTTCTTGTTAAATAGTTAAACAAATAGAGATAGCTTATGTATTGCGCGCTACAACGTTTACAGGTTATGCTAGTGTGAAAGGTTAGGATGTCCCTATCGGGAAGCTAATCGAAAGTGAAGCAGAGTTTTGTCGAATCACTTGTTTAAAAGTAAGCTAGGCTAATTGTGACTAGAATCCACATCATTTGGACACTACATACAGGACGGTGGGTTTGGAACCATTTCTTTTGCAAGGAAATACTTTCAAAACAACTCATCACTGCGGCGCAGCTGGTGAACTAAGGCGGCAACGCAAAACGATCTTTGTTTGTACTTTTGTGTTTGCAA
>NC_064877.1:89625646-89655646 GCF_943734665.1 Anopheles aquasalis
CTCGTGTGGCATGTTGTTTTTATTGGTTTAACGGTTTGGTTTAACGGATGGAGACTTTCGTTCACCAGAGAAGGTCGTTTCAATTGACCGAAGACCGAAGTAGCTTATTGGATTAGAGATGCTACCACCGGAGTGTCAGCTACACCCGGTTGATATTTGCAAAATGCCGGTTCGTAGCATTTCATTTCCAAAACGATCGTACCAAGAACCGTTAGCTTTCATTTTAGTTTGAAACAAATGAAAACGATATTAAAAAAAGACTATTCAATGTAGCAAGGTCAAAATGAGGCAGATGAAACAGTGAGCAAAGCGAGAACGTTAAATTTCCTTCAAAGGAATTGTATAGACTTTGCCATCAATCATCTCTCTCGAGAGTGCGAGCAACGTGCCAAACAGCATACAGGGTGAAAATTGAATCACTTACCACCCGTTTTATGTTATTCTTCGGCGAAGAAGAATTCAGACCAGCCAGTGGGAGGGGTGTGGGTTTTATCATTCGTTTTCTTTTCCGTTGGAAAAGCGCCGTACACTCAACAAACAAAACTGTCTTCAAAATGGAAGTTTCATTCAAGTAGTTTATCTGTGGGAAAGAGAGAAACAAAAATTGAAGCATAGAACATACAGATGATGGATTGGGTTGGGAGATGAAGTTTGAGATGCGATGCAGCGGTAGCTAATTAATCAGACTAAACAATTTGCCAGTGGCCACTGAAACGAGAAAAAGATACACAGCAGTGAAGCGATGATGGTTTCCACGAGCTGAGAATAATCAATTCCGAGTATCGTTTGGAAGGAACCCGCATAAAACGATTGTCTTGATGAGCAAAGCCGGGAGCAAGCAAATGTTTATCGACTGCACACTGTCTTGCAGTGCTGCAGCATTGTACCCACATCTTGGCACTCCTTGGCTGATGAGTACCGGTGTGATGAAGTTGCTTTTATGCACTGCTTTCAGGATGCGAAATCGTGCCAAAGTTTCCCGGTAGGATAGCGTAAGGCCAACAATTACGAATACGTTTGCCACGTTCTCGGCGAGCAGCAGCATAAAGAGCGCAGGCGAAAGTCTTTGCTTGCAGAGAAGTTTTTTTATGGCCCACGTATCTACCTTTTTCTAGATGACCTCGCTTATCAAGAGATGGAAGAAAAGCATGCTGCCGATAGATGGACACCAAGTCTGGCCGACGTTCACGCTTCGACGCCACCGCACCCAAGTTTAATTGAATTGGAACAGTCTACGAAATGGGGTGAATTGTGATATTGAGCCAAGTTGCGGAAAACCCATTTCTTTCACTACACAACAAACAAAAAGCAACAAATGTGATGATAGGAAGATGTTTTATAGAAAGCTGCATGGGATTGAAGAAAGCTATCGAAACAGTGAAAAAGGAACACTTTTAATTTTCGCAACTGAGGTCGCGCATCAGTATTTGCCGATAAACTTTAAACGCATCTTGCTATTGCAATCACCTTAAGCTAATTTTATATTTTTCTATCGCCCAAGCGAATCATCGCAACGACGAATACACTAGAAACACATTGTTGCGAAGAAGACACGTTTGTCGACAATGTGGGAGAGCGATTCGCATAAGAACTGACTTTCAGTAGCGCCATAGATGGTAGATAGCAGTGTGCTATTTGATGCACGAAAGCTGCATTGCATGATTGCATCGTGCAAGTAACATTTGCCGGTTACATCCTTGTTCCATTACTAACCACAGCCAGCGAGCCATTAAAGGCGATGATCTCGCTCGTACCATTGAAAGAGCACCGAAGATACATCTGCATCCTATAGGAAATGATGGCGACCATATGTGTGATACCGATTTTTTTACCATAATGGATGGAAGCCCGAGATACGTAGTCAATACGTTGCGTTCGGTTGCACTAGTCCGACGTAATCGTAAGACCAGCGGTCAGTAAAATGGCGAAAATCATAGTAACCTTTCGTTGCCACTAGTTACCACTCTTGCGATGATGATATCCGCTATGAAACTCCAGAATCACCCTTTACCGTGGTGTTAGATATAACGCTGCATCTCACCTAAAAGAACACACTGTCTGTCTCGTGATGGGCCCGTGGTCAAGCGGTTTCCGGTACTTTACGACGCACCGGTCCGGAGATAGATGGTAGCATTCGTCGTTTGAAAAATGGCCTCACAAATCAGCTTGTGTGATGTGAATGGATGAATTGCAGATGACATCCTTCCATCCGGGTTTTGTATGAAAATATGCAACAACGGTGTTTCTGTGAGTGACAGAAATGGAACAAATGATCGTAATATCTGGCGACAAAAGGGCAAATGGTGCAAGTGGCCGAAGGTCGTGGATGGAATGCATCCGCCAAACGATTGATCTATAGCCGCCTGTGCACAGAACTGCCACACCGCGCCTGAAGGCGGTTGATGACGCTGCAATTAATCATTTGCCAATCAAAACGGTGCACACAACAACGAATGATTGAGAGAGCTTGGCGGCATGCATGAAGCATTGAGCGCAGTTTTAAAGAAATTGGAAATTGTCTCCATAATTCAATTGATGTTCACATTCAGATTCAGATTAATTAAATATTTGTGCACATATTTGGGCTTTCATTGGATTGCTTTTAATTGGAATTGCTTCCCTTGGAAGGATGCTGATTTCCGATCGCAGATGATTTAATCAGTCACTAATTGTTGTTTTAACGGAATTTCTCCTGTTGTTTCTATTGTTATATGAATGCATGCGACGAATCGAAGCAATGTAGACCACATGACTAAGGAGCATAATTCCTGTCATTAGCATTAACAAACCCTTATCGCTGTGGGACGAACATTTCGAAGCATTCGTTCGAATCACTTTTTAGGTGGAAAAAGGAAAGCCGTTCACACAACCAACCGTGTGTCGGTTCTATTATTTGCTTCGTACATAATTCATTAACAAACATACAAATAAATGTGACCGAATACAGGTTGAGTCAACGCTCTCTCCGAATTCCATGCTGATTGGTCCCCGTGGGCTGGCGGTCGTGAAGCATGGGTCTACCAATGTTTTCCTCGGTTCGTTTGTCCAAATATTATGCTACCCACCAAACGGTGCAGGAGCGAATGAGTGACAGTGTGTGCGTGTGCTATATCTTCAAACGAATATAGATTTAGCTCGGGAATTATGCGGGATTTGTGCAAATAAGGCTTGCCAAACCAATGGAATGGAAGAAGGATGCAGGGGACCAGTTCAACAGTTTCACAATTTTCTGACGTCCTTTCGGAGTATGCCTTTTGGAGTATGCTTGGGGTTTCAAACTCGCGGTCCGCAAAATTATTTTGTGCAACCCTTGTATGTATGTTGAGTTTCGACATTACTTATATGTACAATTTAAATTTATGCTATGCATATGTTGGAAATGAAGATTGGTAATATAGCTGTAATGACGGTAGTGTTTGAAAAATTTAATGAAGAAACATTTTTTCAACATTTCAACATTCACCACATAAGGACGTTTGAGATCCATGGGTTATTTAACCGTTTAAAATGCTATTACAAACTCCTGAGTTTACCGGCTACCTGGCGCCTCCATTTCGAAGGGCGCCTCCATCATCGGGTTTCGGCAACGGAGCTACACCATTTCGTATTCCCGGTGCTGAGACCCGTTTTGTAATTGCCTTTACCTCTCGGGCACCGGCACCCGTTGGGCTTTGGTGGGAAAACAGCAAATGAAAGCCATGCAGCTAATATGAGTTTGAGATCCCTACTTTAGTCGATAAGCGATGCAGAGGTGGTGTCTGGCATATGTTGGACTCTTATCGGAATACACTCCCACAACGAGCTCTAGAGAGCGCTGGCTTGATGCTAAATTATTGATAAGATTACCACACGGCACAGCTTCGTGTATCGCGTGCTCATCGCTCATCGATTTGTGCCCTTTCCCGGGCCGAGGCGACTAAGGGGTTTATTTTCTAGGCGGAAAGAGGATCAAACACGTTCGAAACTTCCCTTGATTTGCATCATCATCATCACCTTGCTGCACCTGGCGCATAGATACACACGAGAAGCTGGACCAATACACTGGCACATAAATACCGCAGGTCGCGAGACGCTAGCTCTCGGGTACTCATTGGGTATTATCTCGCGAAATGTTATTTACGTAGACCTCGCATAGAGGAGAGTGTGCCCCGTTTTATCACGATCGATAACGCCAGCGCGCTCTCACCGGTGTTGCTACTGCTGGTGCTGTCACATAGGCATCAGGATCGAATAACCGCTCAGCCTGGAGACCTCGAGTGTCCATAAAAAGAGGCTTAACGGACTGCCGGAACGCCCGCGATGTGTGACGCAATGTCGACACAGACACACCGGGTACGATCCATCCTCGCCATCGTGGTTATTTCCGGAAAATCTGGCAACCCCCATGCTGCTCTATATGCGCGTACGGACCCCATTCTGGCAGTAATCAGCCGGGCCCGGTGTTCACTCGGTCGGCAAACAGTCTCAACTGATTAGTGAAGCAACGCCACTCGTCGTTGTCGTCGTCAGCCACGAAATGGGAGGAAGTTGATTTAAAAGGACACATCCTACACATGCGGCATCTCCAAACACACCATTGTCATTGTGGTGGATGCTTGTACCAGCAGTCACAGTCCTGCATTTGCTGTGGAATGATTTGTGAGCGGATTCCATTTGCACCAGCCCTACAACTTGCTCCCGGACCCTGTGCCAGCATGCGGTGATCCTTTCTTCGAAGGATGTTCGGAGCCCGGAAGGAGCCACCCGGACGCGCATTTGCATAAGCGGAACACGCTGCAGAAAGCCTTTTGGCGTATAATTTAATTCCGGAATGATTTTACCCGGGAATTTGCATGAAATAACACATAGAGCAGCGGTGGTTTAATTATTTTGCGGTCTCATTCTCTTGACAAATATTCAGGGACAGGCCGTTTTGCTCCTCGTTTGCAACGGACGAATGGATCTCTCCAGCTCGCACACATAATATATCACTCTTGATTTTAGTTTTTTTTTTCTTACGAAACGCGCTCCTAACGGGTATGTAAACGCTTTGGCCACCGCTATTGCTATGTGGCCTTTATCGTCACACCCAAAAGCTGCCGCAGCGACACCACCATATGCTCCCCAATCGCCCTAATAATTATATGCACGTAATCAAACTGATAATGTGAGACGCGGCTAATGCAGCAGTTAGTGTACGGTTGGGAGGAGATGCCTTTGCGATCGATAATCGATTGACGGCCAAATTAATGCCGTGAAAAGGCTAGCTAATCGGCTCGTATTTGTGGAAAAGTTTTCCTCCGTACGTGATGGGTGTTTGAAATTAATTTCGAAACAATTAGCTGTCGGTTTGGGAGTTCGGTGTGATACCACGAGGAAGGTTGGACATATTCACGGTTAGAGGAAGAGGAATTCATAACCTTATTCCCCTCTTCGCGATCCAGACAAGCGGTCGCACGAGCGTCATGGGGTGCTGCGTCGTGTCGTGTTGTGAGAAGCTTTATTTTTAGCACGCGCGAGAGCACGCGGTGTTTGTTTGACGTTTCTTACGCATACACGATCGCTATATGCAGACGGTGGAGGCGCGGAGCGTGGTGTGGGAGCATATAAGGCCGCGTGGCCTTTCACCATGCTCCGAATGGGTCAGCGAACTTCTGAGTCTGAGTTTCGGAAATTCACGCAACATGCCAACCGACACGCGGCGCGGTGCTAACCGGAAGTGACACACACAGCAGTCAGTTCATGTTCCTTCCATTCCAGCGTGTCTAGGGGTGCACACTGGTGTGTTACCATGTCAAAGCGACACGTCTCCCACTCATTGCCCCCAGGCACCAACACTCATTATATGCCATCGCGGTACGAAACCCTCCACACTCGCGGTGTGATGGTATCAGACACATCGTGCTGTGAAAGGGTTATCGATAGTGCATCCTGTGGTGCATGGAAGTATGTAATTGGATATTCCTACAAACCAGCTTCCTCGCCACGAGGGTGCTTGTAATGATTGTACAGAGGGATGATAGCATTGGTGCAATGTTTGGGGTTTCTATTTGAAGGGTGCAGCAGCAGCAGCAGCTGATCGATTCCCTTCGTGAGGAAATGTTTTGAATTGTTTGATGAACTCCCAGTCCATTTTTAATCGAGGTGCCAGCTAGCACGCCTTCACAAGACTAGGTTGGATCGAAAAGGTTCACATTCTAAGCATCAACTCGGTGCTGAAGAATGAAGAAATTCACCAATTCAGAAAGTAAACCTTCAAATCTTACTTAAATAATCGATGGAACGCTTTTGAATCCATAAACCGAAAGCAAGCCATCAACTAGCAATGGCTTCAACCAGGGGCAGTCTTACCTTATGGTTCACAATCGCTCGCTTGCTCGTTCGGCACATAACGGTGATGAACAATATTTACAGAAGCAATAAATTGCCTCCACTATCTAGAATATATACGCCAGTAGAGCGAGACAAATCGTAAAAAGGATGTCACAAACCTAGGGAATGCGTTTCAGTCAAGGTTCACCGGCAGAAGAGCCTTTGCATGCCTGAGTGTATGTGTGGCATATGCAGGACGAGGGGAAAACCATAAAACATTAAGCACACAATTCATCACTTTTTATCCAAGCGACACATAGTCACACACATATACAGACATGCGGAATGGAAGGATAGTGCTCAGCAAATGGCACACTCGGCAGGATGGTGCTGCACCATCGAATGCATCATTTATGCATACTTTGCTCTGACTCCGACCTTCCCCAGCAAAGCCTCCTGCGACAGAACACCGATAAGCATAGCATTTTCTGGCCTCATTTCCATACGCCACTCGTGCGGGATGGTGTCCCTCCGATCCGACTGCAGAAGAGTACGCTGGCGGTGGCTGCTGGACGGAATAATGTCCCCGAAAATTCCCGACAGCTTGTGGTTGAAAACTCCGGACGAAACAACCGAGCATCCGAGGCGAGCATAAAGTGCATAAAATGGACAACAACAACAAAAAAAACGGGGCGAGCCACTCTGCGATTTCGACAGCAAAAAAGTGGGCCATCAATTCTCAAACAGCCTGCCGTCAGTTTGGTTAGAAACGAAACTTCACCAAAAAGCGAATCTTAATTTTAAATGACAAAAATAAACAAACTTGCGACGGGATGCTGTATGCTTGTATATTCCTTTGCACCACGGATGCTATCTAGCAAGGACACTTTTAATCCACCCAAGGATCATGCACTCCGACAATCCTGCCGTGCAACCGGGACTGGATTTGCATAAGTTTTGTCATTTTTTTTTTTATTTGCTTTCATCAGACTTTTCCTAGCTCCTACAAATTTTGAATGCAGCACGACAGGCACATGAAGCTTCTTTACGGAGACATTTCGTCACGGCATCATAAGACTGTAGGCGGCGGAGCGGTGTCCTTTGGCGTACACCGATTGACATACAAACGACAAATGGGAGGCTCTCAGTCGGTTCCCATCTTTCATTTCTGTTTCTGATTAGTTTGTACAGCCCTTTGGCCCAAACCGGCTTCGGTTCTTTGCTCAAAGCATCAAAATCAAGCCCTTGGCCAGCCAGACATTATGTTCTCCTTCTCTCGCTTTCTTCAACAAAAGTTCATTTAAAACGAACCCCCAAAGAACTGCCCCGTTTTCCACTGGACGTCACTAACCATTCTTTGCCGAAGGAGTTTGCGGAGAACTTGATTCGAGTCCAATTTGCGCCTAGGATGACGCAAGGAACAATTCCGTTTCTTGGAAAATGACCAATTTCTTTCCATCAGCCGTCCCAACTGTCGTCATATTCTGCTTGAAACTTGCACGTCTGCTTCAACAAAGGGAGACAAGTTTGATGGTGTGCAATTTGGAACGTTGGTTTCGTGGTATGAAGGCATGGGGCTGCCGGGGCCTCTTCTATCTCCTGAGTCTGTGCAGCGCATCACAAACCGTTAGATCTCCCAGTGTACGCGGCATTACAGCGCCAATACTGGATCATCGCGAATCATCAGAAGACTACTGGAACCAGCCCGATCATAAGGCTTAAGAGGGACTTTCGGCACGACAAAACTTTCCCAATCTATCCTTCAAATCATCGCCAGTGGCCAGTGGATTTTGTCCGCAGACGCTCAGCTTGTACACGCAAGTCTTCATCGGACTGTTTTGTCTGGAAGAAACAACGAAAGCAACCGCAGCAGTTGCGACGTTTCGACTGGTTTAGAGCAAAATACCGAAGAGGGTACCCAGAGCACAAACGCGTTTGGTGCAGCAATGAGTGCTCCACGTGTGTGCCTGTGTGAGTCGGTTTGAGTTTACAGTCGAATATTGAGGAGAACCCCAAAAATAGATACTCGGATATTCACAAATTCTATTTTAGAAATTTTTTGAACTCCCATCACCAGAGCGCCCATCATGACCATCATCTTCATCGGTATCATCGCGCCAGCGTGTACTAGTAGGTGGTTGGTGTTTGACTTTGGTTCATGAACACCTATGGCCTCGGCCGTATTGGAATAGTGATTGGACAACACTCCGATAGACAGGGAAAGCGTTTGAAAATCATGATCCACAGCGCAGAAGTGCATCGTTAAAACGATTGCGTACTAATTATGCTTTTCCTAGAAATATTGCGATATTATACAATACGTTTGTAGTATAAATATTCTCACCCAACCGCTGACCCTACACGCTCCAATTGAAACCGGTGTCCGCAATTTACGGATCATTAACCCCTTGTTAATGATTTGCATCCGCAACGGATGACAATAGCGACTAATCCTCACTAGACGCCGTCCACTGCCGATGCCGCCGAAATCGATTGCACATAATCCTTTGATCCAATTCGGGACGCTTTTTTGTTGCGCCCGGCCACATCCCAAAGATCCTAAACCCTGGAACAACCACTAATGACCATTTAATCCAATCCTAGGGGCACTACGAAGGAAGTTCATAAAAATAAACCGAATCCAGGGCCAGGCCATAGAAGCCGAACACGATACTTTGCTAATTTTATCGCCGTACCATAAATTTGCCGATTGAACATTAATGAATCCTTGCGCTCACAAATGAAGGGGGGGGGGGGGGGGTCACAAGGAGATGCAATCGAGTTGCGCTATCGAGTGGAGGTAGTGTGAATGATGTTGTCTCTTAATGGTACTACATTATATGCATTATGCGATGGAGAAGATGGGGAAGAGCACATCTATTCTTGCGCGTTCCATTCCATCGAAAGCGAATATCAAAAAGGGTCAAAGCTTCAAGCGACACACAAAATGAGAGGGCATAATAACAGTAAATTGTGCCGGGAAACGATGTGGTAGGATGTCCAATTTGAGCACCAACACAAAACGAATATCCTCGATTCATTAATCTTTGGTCTAGGAAGCGTCTGACATACCAGCGGGCAGCATGACTCGAACTCGGCTCCAATTTAGCAAAGTGGTTGATCCGCTGTAGGCCGTAGGACCGTAGGCTATAGGATGCTATATCCGATATGCAGATCGTTCGCAGTGCTTGGTGAAATTTGTGTATCTATAAACAGTGATCACTTTGGCGCGATACAACCAACCAAACACCTCCAAACCAGACCCATCAAAGGGGCGCAACCACAACGCCACAGTTTCAGATAGAGATAGAGAGCGAGGGAGCGAGCGAACGAACGAGTGAGTGAGTAAGTGAGTGAGCGAGTGTGTGGTGTTTCCACGCCGTGGAAAATAAGGAAAAGATAAAAATAAAGCGCGAACTCACCTATAATAATAAATACATGCAGAAACTCGTACGCCCCTTTCGAAACGTGCGGCTTCTCTTCTCTTCTGGGGGAAGAATAAGCAGGGGAGCGAACAAACCGGCGCGAATAAGGGGTCCACCACCTTTAGGAACACACCGGCGGGAATACACCGTCACGCTGCGTCGCTTCGGGTATTAATAATAATTGAATAAATACAACTAGCTTTGCCTGCATGAGGATACCTATATTTAGCGGGATTTGGGTTTTTGGATCGGGCGCAATACGAATACGGATAACTATTTCTTTTTGGAATCGAGGAGTCGAGCGAGGCGGGGAATCAAAATCGATTACAATGAAACTAGGCATCCAGCGCGGCCCAGCCACTCGCTACCTGGATCCAATACCCTACGCTCATCAGTTCAATGTTGAAAATTCCATTCCTTGGCCCCGATTATGTAACCGAGTTTTGTTCCTTTTTTGCGAGAGAAAATGTTTGTTTTCGATATTTTTTAGAGAAAACACTCGCACATGCCATCTGTGCGTGCTGAACCATCCAAGCTCGTTGCTACAGTACACGCAACAGCACCACCAGCAGCTGATGCTCGATCGTAGTGAGCCGGAAACCTCAGCAGCAGCAGCAGCACCACGTGTTGCATTTGGAGCACGAACTTCGAACGAACCTACTTCCGTGATTCTATTTTTCGTCTTAGCCCTTCACTACTTCACTGGGCACTCTTGACACTTAATCTGACCCAGCCCACCCTGGGCGTGCCCCTGAAACCGTGGTTTTTCTGGGAGCAATTGGCTAAAGCTACATTCTCACACACCTCTCTTACGGCACACGCCGAGTATGGTGCGCCGATGGTTTTCCTGGAACGGTGACACAAGATCACAAAGATGTGGCCCACAAACACAGACACGATCATGCACGCACGTGGAAAAATGGGAGCGACGGTAAAACAGAGACAGACGGCGCGACAGAGAGACCGAGAAACCGAGATGAACGCAACGGGATACGAAACTCGCCAAGATCGTGCAAACGCAAGAATAAGGAAAAACGAAAAACCAGCCGGGCAAGGTTTGCCGGTCGGGGAAAAAGACCCTCGCTAAAGGAGCGCACACCTACGACACCCGTTGGCGGTTAACGTACGACTGCTCCCGGCGCAAGCGGTGACGGACATGATTCCCTACGGCCAACCGCGCTATGCTGGCAAGGAACCCGCACGAAACACACGCACACACGGCCGCAGCACAACGGAGGAGTAGTCCGCACGACCACATGGTCATGGTCAGTCATCAACGTGGGTTGATGGCGTCACACGGTTTGTACTTCGTGCTGACTAGTTATGAGGTGAAAATGGTGAGTTTACTATGCTAGGAATGGCAAACGAAATACTTTAAACACGGATTTTCCTCTCAATTCATCCATCTGTGTACAACGAATTGGATTTTTACCAGTTTACCTCCGAAATCCTTATGATTATGAGGCTCATGTTTCAAGCAAAATCAATAAGAAAATGTTAAAATTAGCGGCATTTTTTTCCAGTATTTTCGTTGTAACTGTTGAATACCTGTATTACAGAGTGAGTTTCCGATATTTAAGACCGTTAAGGACTGCGTAAGCGATCGGCTTAAACCCACACAGTTCGTTGATTCAATCCAATTATTCCAAATGCAGGAAGTAACCACTAACCACTTCAAATCCAGCGCGTAAGTTACCACACTGGATACCGCTCTGGCAGCATGGCGCCCCCATAAGAATATTGATAAAACAGCAGGAGCCTTGCTGCGCCGCTTTTGTGCTGGTGTTGTTAATACACTTTGTAGCAGAGTGTGGATAAAGCTAATTAACAACCACCGGTACAAAGGAACGGCCTCACACGAACACGGCACGGTTAATGACCTCCGAACGAACTCCCTCCTTTGGTGTGTGACCCCTAATCCTACGGTGGAAGGACTGTGGCACATTTGAAATGGATACGCGGTTACGATCCCTAAGAACACCGAGCACAACAGTGACGTTGGCGCGAGAGTGTTACGATACGCCATACTGACCGTATGCGGCGTCGTTCGACCATCTTCCTGAATCAACAAAAGTGGTGAGCGCGGGGTAATAATATGTCCGGACAGCCATACCTCTGCCGTGCGGAAGCCGTACCAGTTACGGGAAAAAGCGACACCCATACCGGTTGGTTGGTGGCTCGCTTAAGGTCGTTCCAGTCTCTGCATCGATGCATAAGAACCAAGCCGGACTGTCACATACATCCACAGGGTGGTCTGGACGGTTTATTGATCCCTTGGCTCATGCTAAAGTGTCCTTCGAGTCGGGTGTGTATTGAGGAGACAAATACGTACGTACGTCAATTGTGATAAATAGGAGTCGACACTTTGGATGGCCCAACAGAGTGGCTTGATATGAAGAGGACAAAAAAAACAAAGCAACCAACGACCGATTAGCTAACTGACCGGTCTATGGAAACTACAAAGGTGACCAGATGGTTGCTTCCGAATCAGCCCAAATTGCACATTAGTTTGCCCGCACTGCAATATAGCCGTCGTAATGCAATTTAATGGATATGATCCTTTGGCCATTTTGGGAGCACCGAACAGCAATAAAACGCAATCCCTGCGCCCTGGTAGGTCATTGCTGCATTCCTTTACTAGTATGTTTACTCTGCCAGCAACGGAAATTGAAATTCAGACATGCAGAGCATTTATGCTTTCATGGATTGAACCTTTACGTGCCCAGCAGTATGTCTTCGGACGTGCCTTGCATGCCAACCGAGCACGGCTGTTACGATTACCATATCTTCATGATATCCTAATCCAGTTTTCCCTGTGAACGGACATTTTTAGCCATCATCCGATTCGTTCATTTATAGCAGTTTGATTTTCTATTTACAACTAAACCGACATCACTGCCACGATACAACACGATAGCGACGTCACTGCCACGACCCACCTAATGCCACGCCACGACAACTAATTTAGGAAGCAAATGCCTCAAGGACCGCGGCCTAGCGTAATGTTGCAGCGTAAATAATTTCTCCGAAATAACGATATCCGTTCGTACCTCCAGGAAACCCAACACGTTTTGGGTGCGCCAGCATCGAATGCGAATATAATCGCCATAAATAGGTTCTTCTCTCAAGGGAGCTGGCCTCCACCTTTTTCCTATCAATCGAACCACACATAGCAGCAGCAGCAGCATCCGTGCATCCACTGGATGGCGGGTTTACCGGGTCACAGGTTTCGAGATGTTCAGATTTGTCGAAGGCCATCTGAGCCTTTGTCGACGACATTGTCCAACAGGAGTGTGTCTGGAGTACCGGAGGAGAAAACGTGGAGGATGAGGATTCCATTTGAAAAAAAAGGCTCGTGCGGCTGCATTGAGAAGAAACGGGCTCAAGACTTGGCATTCTGCCATCTCCATCGGCTCCATTGGCATCCCGAGGCACACGGGTGATGAGCGCCAAACTAAGAATGGCGCACACGAAGGCTCCCGGGACTCTGGGAGGCTCGGGAGTAAAAACCGGCGTCTCTGCTAAGCTGAATCCTGCATTTGATTGCAGCAAACGGCAAGGAATAAAATGCAATTGCAGCTCTGGCACCAGTCGCAGCAACGAAGCCATGTCGCTAACGAGCCACGCTCGGTCGTCCTTCCATCCTTGCGTTGGCATCGATTTTGCTGGAGCTTTCACTCGTCCTCTCTCTCTCACTTTCTCTCTTTCTCTCTCCCTCGCTCTCGGTGACGGCGACGGTGACTGCAAACTGTGCCACCCGGCCACGCCCGATTTCGGGACAACCGACGCCCAGGATGGTGTGTAGACCACCGGCAGCCAGGCAGGCAGTGTTGGGGGCTGGACAAAAGTTGTGCAATTTACTCTGGCAAACTTTCAACTGAAGCTATTCAGCGAGACGGGATGCTCACTCAAAAACGAAAGCCAAAACCACACGAATCCTTCCAACGTCAACGCCGATCCTTCGCCAGAGACCACCATAAAACGATGATGTGAAAGCGATGTTGTTGCTAGTGCTGCTGCCGGTGCTGGCCGCAACTCCGGAGTTTTGGTGCGAAAAGTTTCACTTCTCCCGACCGACCGGATCCTTCGGTACCCAGCAGGAGGATTGAGCAAGGAAAAGAATTTGCTTCTAAAAGCTCGGCCTCGTCCATGGCGCGTTGCTCAGCTTCTCTCAGGGTGGGGTTTGCAATTTCCGTGCGCATAAAATGTTATTCTTCGTTTCGGGGTCGCTCCGGAGGGTTGTGCAGCATGCATCGCCGGAGTGATGAAAAGCCCTCCACCAGCACCACCATTGTTCGAAACGGTTAGTTTCAAAGGACGCTCACAGTAAAGCTAATGCTGAATGCCTCGGCCCGGCACGGACACGAAGGCGGCACCAGTACTACAATTTATACCGGATGCCAGAAAAGTTTAGCCAATTTTTCTAACAGTACAGACTCATCGAAAGGGTCGCACCGTCGTCAGTATATTGCGTACAGAGAAGGTGGCGGAAATGTGTAGTATTTTGAAAATTACATTTTACTCCCCGCGTACACGTACTTCTCTCTAGGCCAATTTGTTTGCTGTGTTCAACACTTAACTCAATTGTCGCAAGCTAACCTCTTATGAATGGATGCAAAATAATAAAAAAGTGGTAACAGGAATTAAAATACTTACAATATATTTGAGGAATCGAAAAGGTTATTATCTGAAAAGAAATAGAGAGAATGTTTAAAAATATTATTGCCTCACGCATAAAAATTTTCAAAATTTCCCAATCTTCTATTAAACTTCAGCAGTTTCTTTGTCGTCTATTTGGACATCACGATGAACGTATCATACCAAACCCAGAATACATATTTGAACCGTCAATATTGATGAAAAGCGTTCATCCTTGACGATGCCAGCACCGAAGAAGATTGAGAAGGATTTGAAAAAGACAGGAGTATCGTTGGCCCACTTTAGTAAGAAGGGAAACCACGGTTGATCCCAATGAGGCGCTATTTTCCCTCTAGCTGAAGAGAGAAATTGATAGAATCTAATAACATGTAAATAATGTAGCCATCCACTCCTCGCTGGGTGTTCTTTGTCGCGCAATTTTGATGTCGCTCGGGGCTCCCGAAAGAAGATACGCATTGATAGACATGGAAGCTAGGCAGATGAATGATTAAAGTGTTACTATTAAGACACATTTCGCCTTCACCATCGTCGTGATCGATCGGCATGGGTTTGGTTCCAATATAAATCTCCCTCTGCATTCGAGAGTAAATAGCAAAAGTAAGAGACAGCTTTTCCTGCGGGAACTCAATGTTACCTCATTTCAAAGTGGAAATTTAACATAAAAAAGCAGCTTCTTGAAAGGTTTTCCGTTTTATCGTTGGAGTATGCTTTAGTGCTGTCTATTGTTTGTATTCTACAAATAGGGACGTTTGTTGGTGAGCGAAGGTAAAGGTTTGCCCTTTGCTCCACCGCCAGGTAATATTGTCTGTGCTCAACGAGTCGGAAAACTGAACAGCATAATGGCTTCAGCACGCTCTGGACGACTGGGCAGTATCCTGCAACGAGGATTAGCCTTCGCCAATTGGCTTGGCCCTTGGTCCGCACGGTACGGCACAGGGGATACGGCCATTCCGTGCCGATGGATGATTTTCGCAATTTCACCATCCGTTTCGAGAAGGCACCCGAATCCAGTGCTCCATTCACCACACGCCAAGCTCTAGAGGCATCTACAGATCCTTCGGGCTTTGGGAAAATTTATAATTGAGTTTGGCTTTTCAGTCGGTTATTGATACATCGGAACTGGGGACGATGTGGACAGAATGCCGGAAAAGTCCGTGTAAAGCGCAACCAATTCCCGGTGACCAAGATTAAACTATCTAACGAGCAAGATTTGGGCCGGAACGACACGTGATTTCGTCGTGCCCGTCGTTCGATCGTTTCGGCGGTCTTGCTCACCGCAAAGGTCGTTCCTTTATTGAATTTCGATGCAATAATTCAACCTTCAATGATGGGAAATTAGATTGCATTTCCCTTTATCGTTGCGGTGCCACGAGTCGTACGGTCCCGGAGGATGTCGGGCCATAGTCGAGCCGAGTAGGAGTTTGTCTTCGGGCCAGTGTGGTGCCAATAATAAAATGGACCAACGGGCTTAGCCGCAGATCACAAATCGTACGCTCCGACTGATGATGCAACAACTGCCGAGGTGCAACAAACCGGGATACGACTCGGGTCGTCTAGCTGAAAATGGATTATTATTACAAAACCATGACGCTTGTTGCACGCCAGACTGGGGAAGGTTAACACCTTCCGAACAAAGCGGAACCCACAGGATGCATGCAACGGAAAATTTAAGAACAATGCAGCTGTACTTTATGATAATAAATTATTATTCCGCATAGTTTGCTTGATTAACTTATATGATTTGCAGAATGGTTTTAACAACAACATTTAAACGAGCTTTCAGGTGCGACTAATCATCAACAGTCGATTGAATTTATTGTTTTCAAAAGCAGACGGGCTTTAATTGAGTTTGCACCGGTCTTAAGCAACAGGAGCCATGTTTTCTGTGCTTCACTGGACAGATTCATAAAAGAGAATCCTTCATTCGTCCTCCATCACGTACAGCGACAGCTGCCACTAGTTGCCAACTTTTGCAGGCTCGATGTGAGCCAAAAACGTGTTTCAAAATCAAATAATGACCATCACACTGGGCTGGAACGAGCGGAACGTTCAATAACGGGTCGAGATTGTCCGCGATCCATTTCGAGCCCATTTTCATAATGATGTTGCCACCATCATCGCCGGAACCGGTGACAAGATGACATGTTGGTTGTCATCTCTCCTTCGGGGCCCAGTGTTGATGTGACACTTCCCGCACCGACGGCACAGGATGGGATAGTACGGGATGCGGGACGGGACCTCATCAATATTTCCACTCTCGGCCGGAGCGACGGGAAAAAGCCGACGAGAGTGTATCATATTTCCATTGCAAATTGGACCTCGATGGACCTCGACCTCGTTCGCCAGAGTCTAGGCAGCGCACACCTATCGTTCCAGGGCTGGGATTTCCGCAACTGGTTGGCCGAGTGAAATGATCGATCCAGCACGGTGTGACCAACGGTGTGCTTCGACACAAGGGTTTTGGATTTAAAAGCGTTCAATTATTTAGACTTTCATTACCGATCACAATTTTGGAGCCGAGCCATGGATGGATTCGGACCTAAGTGGCCGAACCTGGGAAGGCATGGCTGGAAGCAAACGCTGACAGGAATTGCCACAACGAACATGAACATGTGGCATTTAATCAGTTTTGGCCACTGGCCAACAGTGAAACCCACACACCCTCAAGGGAAAGCCGTCTGCCAACTGCCAACGGTAATAGTGCTTCGAGGGAAAACCATTTTCTTCCACTAGGGACGCCTCTTTACCCATCATTTTTTCTACACTGAACACGCTCAGCGCACCCTTTGCACAGTTCCGGTGTTCAATGATTTTTAATTTGAAAACTAATTGAATTTTGTTCCACCGTAAAGCTTTGCAGCTGTCTTTGGCTGAGCAAAAGCCAAGAAAAGAATCCAGTTCAAGCAGTTTCATTCATCGAACCGGACCGAACATTGGAAGAAAGTTTGCTGCTTCGCACGACAAAGAACGAGAAAAAAAATTAATTGGAAATCGGAAATAGTGTGTTTGTTCTTGCGATGCAACCGCATAACTGCTGCTGGAGTTGCATTTAGTCGAAAGAAATCGTGCACCAATCCAAATACAGGACGCATTAAAATCATCTCATTTTCATTGCAATGACTTTGATTAAAAATTCACTTACACCCTTCCAACACGTGGCTAGAAGTGGTTCGAACTGGTTCGAATGATTGCCGGACTGCGTTGTTACGATATGAACACGGATTACGGATATCCCTTTGCCATATCCGGTTCTGAATATTTGATGATCGCTAAAAATACCCTAAGCAATTATGTTTCCATTAGCGCACGTTTTTGCATGCTGATGAACCAAAAACAATGCCACAACACGAAGCATCCCTCGCTTTCAACATAGATACGAGCATCGAGACCCATTAGATGGGGCTAGAGCACGTAGATCCATTGGTCCAGACCCCGAGGCCGGTCGACTATTTACGAAACCAATAAAGCATAACCAAATTCCTGTTTTAAGAGATTTGCAATCGTCGTTTCACATATACACACAAGGCTACACTAACACATTGGTTCTGGATTCGATTGTGTTGAGGTTTGGGAAAATAATCCTTCCTGCTAGAAGGAGGGATAAGGGGGTTGAGCGAATCGGTTGTCGCTCCTGGTTTTCGATGAATCGATTCCACCAAACCGAAGAGCAGAAACCGATCGATTGAGAGCACGCGAATGGATTTTTCCGGCATGGAACGGGATGCAACGCAACTCAAACCCAGGATCATCCATTTGCCTACGGTTTGTTACGATTTGTCAGTCTGTGTCCAGGCCCGCTCTACTGCATTATATGGCCACCGCCACCGTGGCAATCCATTGCAGACTACTCCTTCCCTCTCTTGCTCTCATCTGTAGCATTTGTCAGGCGGTTTCCGGCGATTTCAGAGCGAGTTTCTAGCGATGGAATGAAGTGAATAGGTACTGAAGGGATCCCAGAACCTTCCTGCAAACATCACAATACCAACATAAATGTCTCAATCCCTATCGATTCTCGCTCGCCTGTCAATAGTTGGACCGCGAAAGTATTGTCCCAGTTGAAGTATTGCAAAAGAATAGCCATCATTAAATAGAACGGATAATCCGCATCATATAAGCTGGATGAAACACAACTTACATTCATTTTTATGCAAGTGGAAACTCACGAAATTCGGGTTGTAAAGCACCATGTAGCTCTTGTGGCATTTTCACGCTCGATGACAACGCCAGAACTGTCGCGGACATCTAACCTGACTATAAATCCTACCTGTCAGGACATGACCTGGCATCAGCGTGTCCCATTTACACGCTTTCTGCTGGTTATGGATGTCACAACAAATTTGCACTATCAGCACATTCAGAAGAGGACGCTGACTGGAAGCGTTATCGCAATTGCTACCGTATCATCATGTGAATAGGTGTTAGAGTTGAATGGAATCTCTTCTTTTCTTTTCAAGTAACTTTACCAAGAGCACTAGGTGGAGTAAAGAGAGGAATCCCTACTTTGTAGTGTTGAATAGTAAAACAATAAAAAGTTATTTCTCATCGACCAGTTACATGCACTTTGACATTCACGTTGCCACAATTTCATCCATTCGCTTAAAATCTAAACCTTTTAAATGCATAACTTTGCACACGGTTCGGTATTCCGCACGGCATTCACTTAGTTGGTGACAAGAGAGGACTAGCATACCAAATGCAACTTCTTGCCAGAACCAGACGCAAGCAATGTGCCCACTCGCCACTAGCGGGTCACGCCAAGTGCGGACCACGAGCCACACGAATACGAACTACGAAGCAGTAAGTACCGAAGCATAGAAATGTTTCGTTTTGTAAAGGCATCATGACGTGTCAGAGCAGCGAATATTTTATCGTTTTTTTACTTTATTTGTTAGAAAGCTCAGATTTGTAGCGAGGATTTTTAGCATAGCACTCTACATTTGCACAAAAGTATTCTGTGATGGTTTCTGCGACTGTCACATGCCGTCCACACATAAGCACCATTCGGAATGTAAATAAGTGCAAGTATTATCCCTCGAATGACACAACGGCTGCTTTGTGCGGCATTCTAGTTTGCTCTATTTTTTGAGAGAATGGTGTGCACGAAAACAAATGATTAAACAATAAGCATCACGTTGCACAACCGATGCGCTAAACTCTTATTGGACCATAAAGATGCGTAACTCGTCGCTATGTCCCACCAATCCATTCCAAAGTCAGCTAACCCTGACACCGGTGCAAACACTGTGACCTCAATTGCAGACATCATGCCTGCCCTTGTGGGACCTTCTCTTCGGCACAGGAGAAAGCAATGGAACCCTGTCAAATGCTGTCGACGATTAATTAAATCCACGTTGCTGATTCGAGCCCTTCAACACGTCTCTCGGTAGGAGAGGCAGCAGAATGGGATGGATCAATTTAGAGTTGCATTACGCGAAGCACATACAAATGGTTTTGGGCAGCGTACTTTGCACATTGACCATAAGATTGATCACAACGATCGATGCCGGAGGGTCATCCAAATGCACAACATGGGGCTCATTAGATGACTATGGTGCAATTCATTAGCGTGCGTCGAACGCAAACATCTCATCAAGAAGCTTGTTTGTAGGTCATCAATACCATTAGAAAGGGCGGGGTATCATTATAAGGACATACTCTAATGGTTCTTCGTTGTTGCATAGAGCAATTAGTAGCTTAATCTCTGTACGAATAAGCTAAAGCTTCAGGGAAAGAAAACTTCGTATAAAATAAAGGACGAAATCTACAACCCAAACGAGATCCTTTATCGATTGACCATAGGAAATGGTTTTCATTTTTATTGGAGCACAGACAGTTATTGTTCAAATCCTCATTTGCGCAACCTTACGCCACCACCATCATTCGGCCTCGATTTTCACCAAAAACTCTACATCATTGCTGTTCAAAAAGACCTCAATCGGACGAGGAAAGACAAATTGTTTTTAAAGAATGGCTAAGATTGGACGGCCCATGCAAATCCTCGAAATGATTGGAGAAGACTAGTGAGAAAAGGGAAGAAACATAAAATTCTTTATGCTCGTTTCGCTCATTCGTCGCAAAACCGCGAAAACTGGAAGCCACGGACGAGTAATCCGAAGCATGAATGGCAGGGGAAACTGGAAAAGAAGGTCATTATGCCTACTCACCGATAAGGATAGCACAGAGCATTGTAATCGATTCTTATCGTCTCACACAGCGTACACACCGGATCATAATCAAACAAGAAAAAAGTGAGAGAAAGAAAACCCTCCACAAAATGGCAGCTGTTTGAGAAACAAACAAATTGCTGCTCCTTCGGTCGGCATACCGGGCCGGGTGCCTCTGTGCCGGAACAAGGCCTGCCTCAAATGTCTGAAAGGTCAGATGAGCGGGCCAGCGGATGCCGGAAAATGCTGCTGGATAAAGGATTGTCTAACGAGGTCGATTGTAAGGATTACGGCTGTGGATCGGTATGTGTATTGTGCAAAAGGAGAAAAGACAGAGAGATCGATAGCTGGGGCGGAGGCGTAGCGAAACACAGCCATCTCGACAAGATCAGCAGCCTCGGTGATCCTTTTGAAAAGCGTAAAGCAATAGGTAGGATATTCTACGTCAACTGTCAGACACCAAGTCTGATGGGGCAGAGGTGATGTAGAGGGGCGTGATGGCATCCAGGGGTATCCGCTGGTGTACTCCATCAAGCCTTGTCATTCCGGTTGGCCTATTGGATCTCCTTTGCACCAACAACTTGTTCCCCCTATGACGTGCTGAACGAAGCTAGAGACACGGCTGAAGTTGACGTTTATGCATATTCTCAAATTGAAATTCATTATTCTCTCGAAGAAAGATCCTTCGTTGAGATTTTTCTCTGCTTTTCCTTTTCCATAAATTTAGAGAAATGCCTCGTGGAAGGAATGGAAATTGTTGGATGAACTTTTTTTTACTACAAGATAAGTTGATTTATTATCCTTACGCATAAGAATAAGAATGATTCAGAGGAGTAAAACCTGTAGCCCACTTTATTGGAATCTGGTAATTTAGTAAAAGTTTCCCCAAAACAAGAGCTGGAGATTCTTAAACTCAAATAGAACATTTCATTTTATTCCTTTAGCTAGACATGCCTTTGTGTATAATCACTAAACGAAGAATGATTTTCCGCTTTCTGAGCTTTGATAAAACTGTTCGTCTTCCATTTTCCGCTCACCCTTTTTCCTCGTGCGGATATACACCTCAGCGCACACATATATTTCTATTTTACCACAGTTCGAGCAAATGGACAAATGGCATTCCTTCTGCTGTTGCTTCTATCGTTCATTTGCGTGTCATCATTTGCCCCGGACTGGTGGAGTGCCCTGGGATAAGGGAAACGTTCATCTTCCAATCACATACCATCGTGTGGCCATATTAAAATCATCTCATACACGGTGGCCAACACCGTTCCATGAGACAACTACCCACGCTCACAGAGCCACTCCCATGGGGCGCTCGGCACGACGATGTTGCCTTTTTCGTGCGTCAGTTGTGAGTAAGGCTTGGGTGTAGCGATACATGCAAACATTACAGTCAGCGCCTTGAGTCTGTCGAGGATAACATCGCCAGGAAAGACAAGGAAGTGAGGGAGTGAGCAGAGAGGCACAAGCAGCCATAAAATTACCATCCAGACGTAAGCGGGAGGACAGCCCCACGACGGGGTATCGGGTCGAGATTTATGGCCGTTCCGCTTCGCTTTCTGTGACACGAAAGCTCACCACAAGAAATAACAAAAACACACAAAAGTAACGAATCTAGAAAGTTCCTGCTCACACTTCTTGTCGTTTCAGTAACACAGAAGCCGCACATTTTGTGGCTTCGTTCCATAGTTGGTGTGCTCAACTCTGTTCAGCCTCTCCGACCGGTCTTGCCCCCATGCAATACGGACGGACAGAGGTACAAGGGAGGAAGAACAGGCTCACTTTGGCGAACATAAACCATTCGCCATTTCAATGCAATGCTTTCCATTCGACGACACACAATGAAAATTGACTGCGATGGATCTAGCGGATAAGATGGATAAGATGACCCATCGTACCAGACGGAGGAGAGCAAGAACAATCATCATTTGGGCAGCCAGTGCCCAAGGATCCCTGCATATTCGTTGACCGAAATTGTTTGTTGAGGTTGAAAAATGCCACCATTCGATGGGCTTATCAAAAGGGAAATGATTCTATTCGTGTTCATCTGGCTACATAATTGATTGCCAGCTAATTGAATACCATTTCCATGCTACCGATCATATCCCCGGTAAACGGAAACTGCTATTCAATTTGCATCCCACCAGCTTAAGTTCACACGATGATGCAATCAGTGATGGTAATAAAAAAGGGCGATCTCAATTTCATACAATAGTTTTACGTTAATTAAATGGAAAACCATACAATCAAGCCTACACCTGTAAGGATATAATACCATCGTCGTGTAAATCCCTTTCGATCCGCAATACCACGAAAGTAAAACCCTAACAGTACTCTTGTAAGATGAAAACGGCTCCATCGAAAACAACGACACTCACAGCAATGCCTTTTAACCTTTCACTTAAGCGAACCAGCGCCAGCGCCATGAGAAGGAGTCAAGCTCCTAGAAGACTCCCCTTTCCGTGGAGGTGTGATTCAATTACCACGCAAATCCTGTGAAACCAATCACGATGGAATTGGCCCTAATTTGTGACGCCAATTGCATGATGCTGCTTATGGAAGATCCTTTCACTGCTTCTCGGCAACCTTACATTCTTGACAAACAATTTTCTTTCTCGATTCTTCTAAAATTGTTCATGCTCAAGACGAGCGATCCTGATTGAATCCATTTTCGTTCTCTTGAAACCGGAATGGGCATGGACGAATTGAAAAACACGAGAACCATGTCCTTTTGCAAAACAGCTCTTCACGGGTGGTTAATCTCTCTTTCGCCCCGGGTGCACTAGCCTGTAATTGGTCAAACGAAACACACAAAAACGCCTTTCGTAAGGATTAATTTTAATTTATTCATCATTAACAAGCCCAAAGCTCTCCGGAACGTCACTGGGACCTAACACAGCACAGACCTCGGCACGAAATGATCGAAAGAGGGCCGTGGCCGCTAGCGCCAGCTACAAATTATATTTAATCTCAAGGCTCAAGAAAGCACACCAGAATGGCCGGAGGGAAATAAAATAAAAGAACCACTTTTCCCTATTCCTCCAGAACGAAACGGAAGCAAATAGAATCTGTTATATTTCTCGTCTGTATTCCTGGTCAAACGAAAGGAAGGACAC
This sequence comes from Anopheles aquasalis, assembly GCF_943734665.1. Taxonomy (NCBI): domain Eukaryota; kingdom Metazoa; phylum Arthropoda; class Insecta; order Diptera; family Culicidae; genus Anopheles; species Anopheles aquasalis. The sequence goes on from NC_064877.1 coordinate 89,649,305, forward strand.
TGGATTGGAACTACATTAACGAATATTTCTTACGGGGATTAAAACTTTATGCGAGTGGCACAGGCACAAAAAGCTAAACATATATTAATGACGATATTTTATGACAATATTCTATGTCTTATCACAACTAATGGAATGGAATTTTGGGATTAGAAAATTATAAACTAATGTTGTTGGCAAAATTGGAGTGTGTTTCGCTTGTTCATGGAGACGCACTTGTTCCATTAGATTTTGTTGTGTAAATTCCAATGAATCCAACTGTCTCTTGCTGAGAGGTTTCGTTGCATCACATCGGTGCGTTCCAGGAAAGACACTCCCGGGGCCAATTTGTCGTACTCGTACGCTCAATTTGAATTTACCGTTCGCGCAAAAAGGCGCCTTTCAGGGCTGTCGGCGATGGATAGACCACTTTACTTCGTGCGCCATTCTTTTTGCAAAGCCATAAACGGAACTAAAAGAAGAATTGTGAGCGGTGAATCGGTGCGCTCGGATAACTGTCAGCGAAAGGCCCGTGGAACCACCTATTCTAGCTTCTTATTCTGCCAGAATGGAGCAGCACCCAACGGACAACAGTAAAGACACTACAAAACACAACACGGCCAGTGTGGAGGAAGTGGAAATGCTGGGAAAACACATTCCATTCGGTATGTCGGACCGCACCCAGAGAAAAAGGGATCCAAAGCGCGTATATCGTAACGATGGCGATGCTTGCCCCACTCGCTAAGTGGCTCTCGAGGGTTCTGTTCCATCCAGGAGCGCAAGAGGAAGCACAAAATGAAAGTAAGCAAAAAGGAATGGCCTCATTTGCAGCAAGGATGGCACGAGGAGTCGGAATATGTTTCTACAAGACAGAGCAACTATTCCCTTTCGTTATGCCCCCATCCTGTGTGATATGTGATGCTTTTAGACACATCACTTTTGGATGAAAGATGAAGTTCGTTTCTCGTTCGTGGCCCCTATCACATGATCGATTGTTGTGCTGCTCTTGCGACAACGTACGGATACACTGGTGATTTATCACCATTTGGTTCATTCACCAAAAATGACCATCCTGGGGCAATTTCATTATCATAAAGCGACGATTCTGGTCGGGAATCGATGGAAAGACCTTGGCAACATAAGCTCACCTGATTGTGGCACTCTCGAGCAAGATTAACCCTTACAGATCAACTCACAGCTGAAACGCGTTTCGGCGTCGTCTGAATCGTAATGAATGTTATTAAATCGCAGTAAACGAAGGAATCTATAAAGAGCCAACTTTTACAAAAACCAAACCGTCCCGCTTGATGAGATCAAAGAAGGCTTCGTTCACCACTGATACTAAAGAAACACAAACAGTAAGCTACCAGGACGAGACCAAAGTATGTCAACTGAGTCCGTTTTTCTATCGTGTAACCAAACCAACAACCTTCAATCTGGCGTCCTGTTCAACCTACGTCGTTCTACCGGCAAAATAAAGGCGTGGACCCACGAAAAGCGTGTCAGAGAATACGAAGACTAGAAGTTCCCCAAGCAACACACACCCACAACGCACCGTGTATCACTTCCGGCCACGGTGCCCGGTGACCCGGAAAAGAGGAGCAAAGGATACAATCTCGACGTTTCACGCACTAATACACACACTCGGACGCACGCACGAAGGTTCGAGGACGCAAACACCCGCACACGTCGCACCACGACACAACGGTTGGATGGTGCTTTTCACGATATCGCGGATCGAGGATGATGGTGAAAGGAGCTCTCTCCAAGGGTGACCACACACAAGGATACTTTTCGGCACGCCTCGCGGACGGTTAACGACTGTCACGCCAAGGTATGGGTGTGAATTGGGGGTGTATGTGTGCTCGTTGTAAAACGATGGTGCGACGACGACGGTGTGGTGGCAACGATTTGGCGGCGGTACAGAGACAGAGAGATAAAAACGGACACAACTTGATTCGATTGAGTGCGGCAACTAAATGACGACAGCCCTGCTCAGACGATCTGTCCGCTCGATGGTGGGTCACCGTGGTTCGGGTCGCAAGCTCGATGTCGCCTTGCATCGTCTGGCCCGAGCGAGAAGAAAGCATTGATGCCAAGGATATCCTTGAATGGGGTAGGAGCGAGAAAACATCCACCCAGCATCCCAGCAGGCTTGCCCGTGCGAACGAACCCATGCTGCTGCGCGGCCAGCTGCTGGTGGCCACAATTATGTGAGTTCGCTTGTGAGTGACTGCCGGCCACGCCACGAGGGTGTGTATCCCGGAATTCCATCACAGATCCCCAGCATCCCCCTCTGGTTGATTACAGATCTTCCACCCAATTAATTATCTTCCGTTTGTCTCGGATTCAGTTTGATCCCAGCGATTCCTAACAACATTTTGAGCATTTTGAGCATTTGATTTAGATTTCGATAATGATCCTCTGGTAGGAGTATCCTTGAGATGACATCCAGCAACGCATCTTCTGGGTGTTGTCATCACGTTCCGGCAAATTATACCGACCCACCAGCACCGAAAGTCCTAGAACGCGGTCGTTTCAAGGGGAGCATGCGCACCGTTCGATATCTGGGAGTCTCGCCCGAAGGCACTCAAAGCTGTCGCTAGCCCTTTTGGTCGCTTCCTGTACCCCAGGACAAACTCGAGACCGAACCCGGCTGACTCGGGATGGCTGGGCTATCAACGTCGGCATGTGCATGCTCGTCCCTGTCGTCGCTGTCGACGAACCATGTGGGATCCACCATGGGCAGCTCATCGCCCAAGGAAGCACCGTCCACACCCCCTGCTGAAGTGGGAAGCGCGGGGAAGGCTCGCCTACTTGACCGACTTTTGCACGAAAGCCTGCAACTGGGGCCCCGGTTCACCGCCGGAAAGACGAAGTCCACGCCCGAGAAAACAAGAAACACGCGACAAAAAGGAAGAAAAAGTAGACCGAGGACCTGTGCTCGCCAAAGGACTGAGCCGCTACTACTACCGAGTTTGGACCGAGCCAAGCTTTCGCGAGAGCCTGAGCACCGATTCCAGGGATTTTAGCGGAGCACGCTCTGCAGCGCAGTCAATGAAACAATCCTACCACTGGTTACGCGGATGGCGGTTGCTTGTTGCGGTGGCAGGAGTAAAAAGGGGGAATAGCACCTGAACTGATGGCGAACGTACGTAGGGGTGGGTTCTATTTTGGTGTAGTAATCGAAAATGCAGGTCACTGGGAGGACAGGTCGTTGCTCGGATACAAAAATTGAAAGAGCCACAGCACAGAAATGAAGAAGACAAAATCCTCCAAACGTAACTCACTCCACAGGAAAAGCCATAAGAAAGATTTCTAAAAAAAGAGGTTCTAAATGATTTGAAAACAGTAGGTTCTGCTTGTTTGCTGTACCATATCGCTTCGCGTATCGATTTCGTGCTTCGTGAGGGAATTTTGTTTCAACGCTTCATAAATGTTTGGCTTTTTGGATTAATTCTTCAGACTAAGTACGTTTGCTGTGCACAGTCCTGGCTAGAAAGGTGATCATCAAAATTGTAGGCATGGATTTTATTTACACAAAAGTTTAGGGCAACAGTATCTAGATAATAAGAGCGAGAGCTTAGCTTCTGGGAAAATGGGAAGTTCAATGTTTAAGCGATATCGATCTATGATAATTAGTAGGAGTACAAGTCAGCGAATAGTTTAACTTCACACCGAAAAACGTACGTTGAATGTAAGAATTGTGTTGCTTATCAACCGAATAGAACGAATGAAATATTGTTACTAAGATAAGGATAGTCGTCATGAACTAGCGAGGCGTTGTTCTCATTTCGCACGATTTTTATTTAGGTAAATCACAATTAAACTCGTTGATGTCACGCGAGGGAAAAGGTCCTTAACGCGTTCATAAAAGCGTCGAGAAAGGACGGAGCTACCCTTTCCCGCGATTGGAAGTAGACCAAAAGGCATCGCACCGAAAGAGTGGAGGTATCCCCAATCGATTATTCTAATCCCTGAGCGTTTTTATGTTGATTTGAATATGACGAACGGCGTTTCAAGCGGTTAAGGTCGCTGTTCCAGATCGCCGCGGGAAATATGCGACTCGAGTTTTCGGAAATTCTTACCAGGTCGTGAGGGTATCCTTTCTGCGGGCCGCTGGCGCAAGCCGGAGAAGTGAGATCAAGTCGCGATTTGCACAAGATTTTGCGTGGGTAAATCATCCAAAACCCCGCCACTACACAACACAAACCATGCTGGACACTAGCACAATCGGGAGATCATCGGGCACATTCAAATTTCACGTATTTTCCGGAACTTTTCCCCCGGATTCCGTACGGCCGGCGCCACCCAAAAAATCTTTTTGAAAAAACCAAAACAAACGCAACCCTTCAGCTCGCGGCACTGTCAACTTTGACCTGACAATGACCAGTACATAACACGGCATCCAATTTGCGCCAACATTCCCATTTTTCTAAACAACCATACACTCAACGGGCATCAAAAGTTTTCCACGTTTTCCACGTTTTGCCAACTCGTGGGGTTTTTTTGGAGTAACTCTGCGTCTGTAGAAAAAGATGGTAAGTGCCGGCGAATGAAATGATGCAATTTTAACTCTTGAAAAACGTGATACTGTCTCCCCCACAGGCGGCTGCTGGCGAGCGAAAGGGCACGTTCAAGGTGGAATTCCTGCAGAAGATCGAACGCGAGATCCAAGAACGGTGGCAAAAAGATCATGTTTACGACGTGGATGCACCGGCCGAACCGCGCACCCGGGATGACGAAAAGTTCCTCGTCACCTTTCCCTACCCCTACATGAACGGCCGACTCCATCTGGGCCATGCATTCTCGCTCTCGAAAGCCGAATTTGCCGTGCGCTACCACCGGCTGAAGGGCCGGAAAGTTCTGTTTCCGCTCGGGTTCCACTGCACGGGCATGCCGATTAAGGCCTGTGCCGATAAGCTGAAACGGGAGATTGACCTGTACGGTTGTCCACCCGTGTTCCCGCGAGATGAACCGTCCGCGGTTGAGGAAAAACCGGAAGACCGCGATGTGGTGCCGAAGGACAAGAGTAAGGGCAAGAAGAGCAAAGCGACGGCCAAAGCAGGAACGGCCAAGTTTCAGTGGCAGATCATGCAAAGCCTGGGGCTGAACGACTCCGAGATTGCCCAGTTTGCCAACACCGATCACTGGCTGGAGTACTTCCCACCGTTGGCAATCAAGGACCTGAAAGAGCTTGGCACGCATATCGACTGGCGCCGGACGTTCATAACGACGGATGCGAATCCGTTCTACGATTCGTTCGTCCGCTGGCAGTTTAACCACTTGCGTGCACGCGGCAAGATCATGTACGGTAAGCGGCATACTATCTTCTCCCCCAAGGACGGTCAACCGTGTATGGATCATGATCGTTCGAGCGGCGAAGGCGTGGGTCCGCAAGAGTACACGCTGGTCAAGATGCTGGTAAAGAATCCGCCGGCCAAGTTGGCAACGGTGGTTGCTAAGCAACCCGTGTATCTCGTGTGCGGTACGCTGCGACCGGAAACGATGTACGGACAGACGAACTGCTGGGTGCATCCGGACCATCACTACATTGCATTCGAGACGGTGAAGGACGAGGTTTGGGTTTGTAGTCGCCGTGCGGCCCGTAACATGTCCTTCCAAGGCTTTACGGCAAAGGAAGGCGAGCTGAAGGAACTCGCTGAGCTCGTCGGTCAAGACATACTGGGCTTGCAGCTATCGGCTCCGCTTACCTCGAACCCGATCATCTACTCGTTGCCCATGCTATCGATCAAGGAGGATAAGGCCACGGGCATCGTAACGTCGGTTCCGTCGGACTCTCCCGATGACTACGCCGCCTTGGTAGATCTGCAGAAGAAGCAACCGTTCCGCGAGAAATATGGCATCAGCGATGAGATGGTGTTACCGTTTCAACCGATCCCGATCATTGAAGTACCGGGATTGGGCAACCTGTGTGCCGTGTACGCATACGAAAAGTTTAAGATCCAAAGTCAAAATGATCGCGAGAAGCTGACGGAGGCGAAGGAACTGGTGTATCTGAAGGGATTCTACGATGGCGTCATGCTTGTTGGTGAACATCGTGGTAAGAAGGTGCAGGACGTGAAGAAGGATCTGAAGCAGTATCTGATCGAACGGAACGAGGCCGATGTGTACTATGAGCCGGAGAAGACGATCATATCACGTTCAGGTGATGTCTGCGTTGTCGCTCTCTGCAATCAGTGGTATCTGAACTACGGCGAGGAAGGATGGCAGCGTGAAACGACCGGCCATCTACGCACGATGGAACTGTTTCACGATGAAGTATCTCGGAACTTTGAGCACTGCCTCGACTGGTTGCACGAGTACGCTTGCTCGCGCACGTATGGACTGGGCACGAAGCTA
>NC_064877.1:89663146-89710646 GCF_943734665.1 Anopheles aquasalis
ATTGCGCTGTTTCCTATTGTTTCTAGTGTCGCCAAGTGTGTGTCTGTAATTACTCGGGTGTCCTGCTGCTACATGGTATTGACGCACGATAGAATCCGTGGCAGTGGAGGGCAAGAGCGAGGTGATGAGGGGGCTAGTGCTAATCCTTCACCGCATCCTTTTTGGTCACCGGCAGAACCGAGCATGGGGAGCGGAGCGGGTTGCGCAAAAGCGGGTGTCCAGTGTTACCTCCAATCATTGCTACTTTTGAAATCATTTCGACATTTGCCATAACCTGACCGTGAGTGTCACGTCCGCTGCAGGGAAAGCTTGCAAAAGTCGTCTGTGGTGTGGAGGAAGCTCGCGAAATGATTCAAATCGAGAGGAAGGTGCGGTGCGGTCCGTGAAGTGAAACGATGGATGGTGAAGGCGCAGAGCGAACCAGCAAGATAGAGCCAATTATAGAGTACCCCGAGACGACGGCGGCGGCCTAGCGCCCCTCCGCGCACTCGTGCCTTGTTGAATGTGTCAGGCCAGACTTTCTTGATGGTTTGTAGGTAGCACGGTGCGGAGTGTGACGCCATCGAGAGCTGTAAAAAGTCGGGGAAAATGAAAAAAAAAATGAATCCCCCATCAAAACATCGCTCAGGTTGAGCATAATTGCTCGCACGGATGGATGGAAAGGACGATTTTACAAAAAAGGTGCCAACGAGGAACAGGACATTAAATGCGATACTGAACTCGTCCGCGTCCTGGTCAGGGTTCAATTAAATATTCCTTTAAAATTATTCAAAATTTGTTTTGAACAACTCTTGAAGCACTTTAATTTAATGTACACTCTTGTCAGTAAGCAGATAATACTGCCAAACTTATCATTAGTGGGCTTTGAATTGTTTTGTGTTATTGGAATTTTGTTTCATTTTCTGTATCAATCGTCTATTGGTCGGTGGGTCGGAGAACTAGATTTTCATGATTCATCTCGGCCAAGAAATTTCGGCAACATTTATTAGCGTTCTGCCTTTTTGTATACACTCATTGCAGTCTGTTGCATTCGATTGCCCATTTCGTGCCAGAAGAGGAATGATGAGAATTGATCTTGCACCAATTAGATCAATAGAAGTGGGCAAAGGGGAATCCAAGTGAGAAAGAGAGCGAAGATGAGACAAGAACGTCGGTAACAGCCACTGCCAAAGAGCTGGTGCGTGCCAACCCCTTTGTGGCAGTACTAGAGGTGTATGTTGTAGAGATATTTTCGACCTTTTTTGGGACGTTTGCTGTCGGTTCACGGTTCTCGTTGGTCCGATCACGGTCGATCCGATCGCCATTCGCCGTGAGATTGTAGTTTTAATGCGTTACCAAGCGAACGGTGAGGAGCCGAGATGATGTAAGTGAGAGTCCGGTCAACCCCAGTATTGCCAACCAACATCGTGCGCTTGTATGACGTTGCGTGCGCGGTTCCAACATCGTAATCTGTGCGGGGCTGTGAGTGTTAGTGATCGAGTGAATAAGCGAGGTAACAAACACCGCAGAAAAACAAATGCAAAAATCCCACCAACAGTGGTACCATGATCTTATGCTTACAGCCATCGTAAACTCCCTCATTAAGGGACACCATTTTGCAAAGGTCACATTAGAATAACACTCGCAGTTTGTGAGGGATTTCTTATTGTCTACAAGAGAGCCATTTCCTGGGCCTTCTTGAGCATAGACCCATGTCATAGTGATCATGTTGTTTTCTTCGTCGATCGTTTCTGGTGTTTGTGGTACCCGTCTTTCGTTAGGCGCCATCGGAATTCAAAGGCAACGATAAAGAGAAGGAAATGCGAAAATATGTGATGCTGGGAGGGGGAGGAGCTGTTTCGAAGGGTTGAGTGTGAGTGTTCTGTTTTGCAAGATCACTCCCGTTTTCTAATTGTGATAACCGCAATCATCGTAATCGAACGTGCGTCACATGCAGGCAGCCCACACAACCGACGAAACATGGCCAAGATAGAGTGTGGTTGAGTGTTGGTATGCTCGTCGCTAGCCCAGCTGCGCTGATTAGCGGATCGAAAGTCACGTCATGAAGGCACCACGGCGCAGCGCACGGTTCGGCCAACAGTCGCGGCCAACAGTGGTACGTGGAGTGGGAGTCGCGTTATGGTGCGTGTGTTAACGACATTTACTACCACTACGCGCACAACCACACACATGAACTCGTAGAAGAGGTGCTGCAGAAGGCCAAGCAGCATCGAACAGCTGAATGGGAATCCCCGCTGCTCGGCTACAAACCGATCCTTCAAGAGGCGATCGGCGGTGGCATAGGTAAGAGGTACCTTTCTTAACACACTTTCCATGTGAGCCTCGGCTGATGAGCGCATCAGATGAGTTGGTGGTGAGCAGGTGATCGTGACATTTCGAATCAACCGACCGTTTGGTTGCGAAAGGGGTAACGGAATTATTAGTAACGGATAACGTAGTAACGCATGGAACCAGAGTGGCCGTGGAGATGGCAGGCACCAAGTACAGCGTTGCATAGAAACGGATCCCATCTAGGCACCCTGCACCCGGCGTTTCGGACGAATATCCGTGCATCAATCAATCGACACGTTTATCAATCAACAGCATCGTCACCACATCCCGGGGCAGATGGCCTTTGTTGTCTTCTCCGCCCAGAAATAGGTGCGATGCAGTTGAATGTGCAATCGGAATGACCGCACACTACTGGCGGTGCAAGGGGTAGCAGATAGCATTCGCACTTCTGTGCGTGCCCCATGCGCCTTCCCGTACCCCCAATGGTGTGTTTCGACGAAAGGGGCAGTAGATGGTGATGACCAATGGGGTGGGGTGATGGCATTCGTGCAAAGTGTGCTACTTTAGCGAGCCACCCGCAGGTGTTTCCGTCTGTCCGGTGTGTTTGTGAAACGCGCTGACCATGAGAGACTAAACTCAAAAGCGAACGAACGCAAACATTGCTCCGCCACATCGTCTTACGGTCACAGAGAACGATTTTTTTCCGTGCGATTAAGTGCAGCGAAGTGTTTCGCTGTTGCTCCTTCGTCGGTCTGGCTGCTGCTGGAACGTGAGCTCATATCTCGCTACATCCTCAAGCGAATTTCATCACACTGCCATTTCACTGTCGGCAATTCTGCAGGATATGATCCACCCTTTACTGGAAAGGAGCAATAATTTTTGCTTGCATTATCATCTTCTTTACTCGCCAACGTTCCAATGAGTCATGAGCGTATGTGGGAAATCCACGGACGTGATTCATACAAATTTACATTTTAGCACAAACCGATCGCATCGAGATCGTCGCTACGTCATCATCTATTACGTCAAATACTTCCGGCTACAAGGGAATAACTCCAGCAAATTTACGCTAAATTGTAATTCAAGTAGGCCGAATTGTATTCCATTCGTACCAAGAGCTCCCTTGACAACATTGTCCTCCTACGCAGCCCCATCCGATTGCCTATTATTAGCTTATGTTTCTGATCCGCCATCACCACCTACCTGCTGCTTATGATACCGTGGCAAAGGGACGTGCTCGCCGTAGCCTACGGTGCCCTTCTCCTTTTTTGCCAGCATAACCGTATGTTGGCGTACGAAAATAGCTGCCACCTGCTACCTGGCACGCACTTCTTCCGCACTCATACCGTCAAGCGATTCCAAAGTTTTCTTTCTCCGGAAAACTGTGCCCAATGTCCGTAGGAGGAAGAGGAAACAGATTTCATCCCGTCTGTGTCCGCGGGTCATAAAATTGTTTTCCATCCATTGATACTGTACGTGTAATGGAACGGATGAACCATTGCTCATATTGTGGACATGTTTGTTTCCGGACACGACTAATTCAATGTGCAGCTATCGATTGATTGATTTGCTCGATTGATGCATTTACGCTACGATTTATGCAATGAAAGATGAGAAGCGTACAGCGTGTGTGAAAAGGGTAATAAAATAGAATCTATGAAACATTTTCCGGTGTTTAAACGGAAAGCGTGGTGTGAACAAAATGAATCTCAACCGTGCAGTTGAACGATGAGACCGTGCGGGGCGAATCGTCTTTCCCCGAGGCACGTTTATTTTGGTTGCAGCGTGTGCCGAGAACAGCATTGGCCCAAGCGAGACAGCGTTCGTTCGACGCGTGCGTTATGCTGGAATTTATGCTCCTGAGCGGTAGTTTGAGAAACAGCAGCCGTCTGTCGTCGTTGTCGTCGTCGGTGCGCCGCATTTTAGGGCACTTTCTTTGTTATGATTTTGTTTTGGTTCTCACGTAGGTCTCGTGGGTCGCGAGAGAGAGAGAGAGAGAGTTCGAGAAGTCTCGTTTTCGGTGAAAGGACTTTCTCTCACCGGCTCACTAGATCAGTTTCGATCGATGTGACTTTGTCTTTCCCCCCGTGGTGTACTCGAGGCTCCATTTGAGACCATTTGTCGTGTCCGGGGTATTATGGCAAAATGTATCAACCGTTTGATTGCGTGCTTGAGCTGGCAAGATACCGATTCTCTCCGCACTACCGTAGCATGGATGCCGACTGGCAACTCGCCCGGCTTCCGTGCGGTTTGTGTAATCCTTGGCGAGATACAACATTACTGCGCAGGACTAAACATTCCCACGGTGGCGTCCCTTGTTGTTCTCTCAGCATTACTCCGAATCGCGTACTGTTGACGGATGCAAACCGCTACTCCACGGGCACCAACACCAGCAGCTCTTCTATTCTCGTTGAAACGTATGGGTTGTCGTTTTAAATGGAATCAAATGTTTTATTTTCAATATGAATCATTAATGAATTGCAACATGCTCCTGCTATCTTCTGACAGCAATCCTGGCTTATCGCATCTCGACTGGTATCAGAGATAAGATTAACCGTTTGTGCTCAATTTGGAAAATTCGCTACGCTTACAATGAAATCGAATAATGGTTTCCTTATTTACTTTACGTAAAATAATATGGATTATATATCTAAAACTCATGTGCATTGTTCGCGTTTCAAATACGGTGGTTCCTCTGCTCTATGAGTGCTAAGTTCTAAACGATCGATAATTGAACCACCGTTAGTCTCTTCGCCTGGCATTGTCTTCTTATCGCTGAACCATGACTGGTGATTGTTTTAGTTTGCCTGTTGACCATACGATTTTCTCCTTGGTAGCTGATTACGATGGGAGCTGGTTCGTTGTTTGAGAAATTGAAGTTTATTTCTAAATTCAAAAGTAAAGCTCCACAAGCATAGGCACGGGCGAACTATCATAGCTCGCCTGGAGGAAGTGATTATGCAACGAACAAGAACTGTCGCCAGTGCGCGCAAGAACGGCGCTTAGAACGATGTTATGCTACATTACTTTACGCGCCTGTATTGCCGAAGGCACCGGCGGACGTCATAGGTCTGTTGTTTTCAGCCTCTAGCCTTTCTCCGCGTTACCAACAAACAAAATAAAGGCAGGGCAGAAGGGAAGAAACATTTGAATAAACACGTTAGACGACGGCGCTTGGTTTCACAACGCAACTGCAAGCAGATAGCGATATGGATGATCGTGCTGTCGTCTTCTCGGTTCCAGCACACAACAGCAGCTGTGTGCGTATGCACCATGTGTCACTGTCTGCTTCGATTCCCGCACTTCGGCCACCCTGCCGGTCCCGGTACGGCGTTCTTCCGGTGCATTATATTTTACGAGCATTTAAAACGCATTCTCCAAACGATCGGTGACATAAACTTGGCTAAGCTGAGAGTGGCTGCTGGAACACTGAATGCAACATTGTTGCTGCACTGCATCGCGGTGTAGATCCCCTTTTTCTCTCTCACTCTCTCTGTCTTTCTCGGTCTGGTGTGGTCGTGTCGAAACCGTACTTGACACACTGCCTGTCCGCCACCGGATCGAACATGCAGCAGCGTTCGATCCGGCGACGCATCGCTTGGAAGGATGATTTTTAAGATGCTCGTTAATCGGTCGTAAACCGTAAAACGACCGTACTGGTTCCTGTTTCCCAAGTTCGTCTTGAGTGTGTGCCCTCCAAGAAGCTGTGCAACAGTTGGTTTAACGGAATGCCGGAACCATTCTCCACGACAGTGCGTCTGGTGGAGGGAATGAGAACCGATCACCGGGGCGGGTGTTATGTGCATTGCACGTTCGAAAACACGTTTATTGACTGCCTCTTGAGAGCTGTTGAAGTTGAAGCGGTAATTTGCATTCGAGAAGCATGCAAAAAGAGAAGATCACGAAAGAATCGAAAGTGTCCTTTCGTGGAAATGGTGTTTTTAGGTCGTACTCTGTCCAGAGTGATTTTCAGCTTCTACCGGTACCACGTTCCGCATTTTCCATAAATCATTATTTTATTATGCAAAGCTCTACCGCGCTAATGAACAGTATAATTTGGCTGGGAAAATTAATATCTTTTAATGTGTTGGATCAATGTGTGCAGTGCGCGTTAGTAAATCTTATTTTAATTACCATTGTGTTGCCAGGAGATATACACATTTCATTAATTAACTTGATGAGAAACCACACCATAAATCATATGCAACACTGTAAGTAACCAATGTACAAAAACAAGTTGGGAGAGATCTTGAACTACTACTGACTTTGCAATCATTTTCAAGATGTCATTTCAAGTCAATCATTTTCAAGATTTATGAATCTTTTTTGTTGTTTCTTATCGCACAGAAAAGAGTTCAAAATCACATTACACGAAACTCGTGGTAAAAAGAGCACGACAAAGTTAAGAAACAGTGGTCCGCGCCAGTTCACGGTTCACGAGTGCGCTTGAAATTCTTTTTCGCTCTTCGCTCCCAGTGGTCTCAATTTGGGTTTCTCCTACCAATCCGTGTGTTTGTGTGTTATTTTTAGCATATTTGCTTGTAGAACACATTTTGCCATTGGCTACCACCACTGTAGTATGGCGGAGGATGATTGAGGGCAGTGGCTACAGTAGCTGAAGCATATCATCACCATCATCATCATCATACAGTCCCGGCGCTGTACCCGGGGCCGTCCGGTGGACAATAAAGTCCGACACCATTCAACAACGTGATCGAGACGACTTCGTAGGGAAAATGATGTTTCCTTTGGTAATTTGAAATTGCTAGCAGGACAGACAGACAACGAGGAGCTAACCGTTTAGGTGTAGGATGCGACACCTTTTGCTTTGCAGGGCCGTACCGCAGTTTTCACATCGATTTCACTACGTTTCACTTTCACTAGTCCATCACGCACTTGGTGACGTTGGTAATTATCACATCATTCCGGTCCCACCCGGTGGCTATGGCAGATGAGATCTTTCATCGGAGCCGTTGTAATCGCGTATCACTGATTTGGGATGTTCATGATCTGTAATTCGCGATAATCTTGACACCAGCTAGAATGTACTTTTCCTAAAGATTTTAAAGATGGTCTAGATAGGTTTCAGGAGTGCGCAGAACATTCGTATCTGCGGATGAGAGAGGTGGAAGTGTTGGAAATAAAGCGAATAGGATGTACAGCCAGAAGCTGGTTGAACATCTTAACATACGACAATCTCAAGGCAACCTGTGAAATGATCCTGTTTTTTTGCGATTTTTTTGGTTTATCTCTCCTATCTTTGTAGCTTCCTTTCACGAAACGGACTGTGTGACTAATGCCAACGTGTTGTGCGTGGCGCATGTTTACGAATTGCTTTCGAAAATATTTTCTATTTTTGCCTGCTGAACATCCAGCGACACAATCCCAGCACACTACGAAATTTGAGTGCACACAAACGATCAAATGTAAAAAATGTTCGATTGATTTATTAAACGTAAAGTTTTTTTTTATTTTCTTGGCATGGAAGCTTCTCGTTGTCATTTGTTAGTGTATACAAAACATTGTAGCAAACTGATCGTGAACTGTGGAACGCGGAACGTGTCGGATTATATGTGACTTTATTTAAGCGAAAGGATCAAGTAATACCTCGTACTAAAATGAAACCCCACTGCGAAGGGATTGATACGCTAATAGCCTAGCACAATACAGAATAACAGGATAAAGTACAAGATTATGCTGCGGCTATGCTTGTCTGACGGGGAAAAGGCTTTCAATTGTCTGCTTCGCAAAAAAAGGTAATCCAGTTACAAAGGGAGTTAGTGTCCTAAACACCGGATTCCCATTGCTGTTTGCTGAATCACATGGTAATTGATCCTTGCTTGAGAGCTCAGCAAGCTGGTGAACGTAATGCGAATAGGGTTAATTGGTAATGTTGTTGCTAATTAACACCTCAAACGTCTTCACTCTGATACCTGTTGTTTCGTCTGTAAAAGATTATTGTTGATTGAACATTTGTTGGAATATTGCAATTGCTTAAAGTGCATCAACAACAAAATAGACTTATTTCAACTGGCAGCAACATTCTTTGCACTGACGGTAGACATGCTCCAACCGATCAAAGTGAATCGAATAAATAGCGTTTTCATAACTGTTTCGCTTTCATTTCGCCATACCCACCATCCACAGCCGACATCATCGTCTTCGTGCTATTGACTTTTACTTTCACTCGATTGAGTCAAATGGACAGGCCAAATAGCATCATCGCAATTAAATTATATCGTTCTATCCTCTTTTCGTCGAAGACTCAGATGATGCTCTCTACCGTACTTTCTTTCCATCCCCCACTCGTATGAGATTTGTAGCCAAAAGATTCGAGTGCTACACTATCAGCGGTACGAATCAACTTTCTTAGTGGCCACCCTTCGCGCGCACTCACATATCTGTTAGACAAGAGTAGCTAACAGGACCGTGTTGGTACGTGGGCGTCAGTTTGACGCCCTTTTCCGTTGGAAAGAAGGTTTCCAGATACCAGAATATGGAAGTTAAACACAGAATGCAGGTTATAGTCATTGCAATTACCTCTGTGATGTGTCAATTTAAATGTAATGATCGCCCTAGAAAACGGAAGGCATCCTAGACGATGTTGTTTCCTCTGCTTCGTTCTGTTTGACAAGCAGGAGTTCCAAGATGGAAAATTAATTTCCGACGCACCCATTGCGAAGATGAACCTGTTGCTTGTCGTTCGTTGTGTGTAAACCACACAATGTAACGGGTGGAGTTTGTCGTGGCAGAGAGCGAGCGTCCGTCAACTGGTCTCCCATCGTGACGGACGCATAAAAATGTAGTTAAGCACCCAGCAGAGGGTTGCGTGTTGTGGTGTACAGCATGTTCTGTAGATGGTCCTTCAAACTCTTAAGAAATGGGAGTGTAGATGGAGCTCGTGCGGACGAGTGCTCTTCGTTCCGCAAAAGATGCATTCGACCGGAAATGGTGTCAGAACTTTCGTTGTGTGCTCGTTGTAGCAGGATTCTCAATCGTTCCCTTCGTAGAATTCACCCAAGGTAAACTGTAATTCATCTTCAAGAGAGCGACGAACGTTCTACCTGCGCGAAAGGTGGTGTGGATCGTGAATGCAAAGTTCCATGTGGAAAATGTGGAGCGCGATATGGTTTGGTGTACGACCATTGCCTGTCTTCGTCATCTTGTGTCGATTTTCTTGAAAGCTTTTCCACCCACCGGCTAGAAATAAACCGCGGTGGGTTGGGTGAGAGAGCTGTGGCGTTCCTGTTTGATGTTGTACAGAAAGTAAAGAGGATACCATAAGAACATCATTCGAGATGTGATGAAATATTGAATTCTTTGAAAAGCTGGTTTTACAGGTGCAAAGAATGTGAAGTGAAACATAAGGTTAAAGCTTAGTACTAGAAACCTACTTTCCTCTGTTCGAAACGGAGTAATAGCAATCGTGATGAAAAGATAGTTTAATTATTTTAATTTCATTCTTTGCTCGTTGTCATACTTAAATTGGGTTCTTCATTTCGCCTTCAATATTTAGCATCTCTGGGATGTCTATCAAACAAATTGTACAATCGTTGGTATTTGTACTACTGCCTCATGACATAGAATGTTAGACTATGCATACGTTCGGAGAATCCAGACTTATGTCAATGGATTAATGTTGGGTAACCTTATCATAGCCTTGGCTCACCACAGCAATGGATCAGTACTGTACTCGGTACTGAGAAAAGAGACTCACGCCCACATTGTTGGCTCAGTGGTTCTTTGAATGGTTTTGTTAAAAGAAATAATAAGGAATCCAACTATCACTACCCATCGGGCAGATAATATATCGACCATCTGTTACGCTTAGCGCACCAGTGGACACGTGATCAAAGAGAAGATTTCATATCTTGACTATTGATTATGAACAAATAGAACAAATGCATCCCGTGGTAGTACTGGCTCGGAATATATGTTCCATTTGCTACTGGAGTATCCTTTGTGTCTCCAATGTTCCCATGTGTCCATTTGTTCTCGCATATATTGATTTTTTGTGTTTTCTTTTACTTTTTACATTACCAAAGATGGTTCCTCGATGTACTCAACGTAAATATAGTCGTGCTCGTGGGTTGTAGTTAGGTTGGACCCAATGAAGTAACTAGTGCTCGTGGCACGTGCCCCTCACCAAAACCTCAAGGTCTCGGCACCAATCCTTTGTGTCGCTGCTGCGTATGACAGACACTGAGGAAAAGTCTTCACTATACTAGCGTGCTATATCATAGTGTGAAAGTACAGAATGTATTCGGTGAAATCAACATATGTTTAATATTTTGTTGTCCATTTTTCTTCTTTTTGAGGAAATCCAACGAACAACAAATCCTTTGTTGGATTCTCTGTTTAGTATCGTAGAGTGTGCGTGCGCCACAGGATGATTATCAACACACGAAACGAACAGTTTTGCTTACACGCTGTCACCCGCAGTAGTACCATGAAGGCGCCTACTTTTCTCACTCCTCAACTTTCTTCCTTTGCCCGCAGTAAGCAGATACACGATGTGAAAAGTGAAGTAGAACAGTGCAGTAGTAGTAGCAGAGAAGCTGCTTGCAGCAGTGATTGAAAGAGCATTGTGGTTTATCAAACAGTTTATTTAAAATTACCAAAGGGCCAACTTAATTCCACTATAGAGGGAGTTTTCGATTAATTCAATTGTGGTAAACTAGTGCATGGCGACGCGACACAGTGAAATCTGAAAAAATATAAGAGAGAGATAAAAAGATTAATTCGGTGAAAAAGAAATGCATCATCATAGTGCACCGAGTGAGATTTGTGATTTCGATTTAAAGTTATGAGAAGTGTCGTGCGTGAGGCTAAGTAATCGCAAATTCCGTGTCTCACAAGCTGGAGTCATACGGTTTAGGCTTGGGGGTGGATGGGGAGTGAAAAGGAAAAAGCTAATCCGAGCCCCACCACTGTTTTGAGCGCGCGCGCGCGCTCGTTGTGTATGGTGTATAGGTGTGTCTAGTGTGTGCGTACCGATGGTGTAACCATTAAAAGTATTGCCGCCTTTAAGGCACGGTATCGTTGATACCCTTTGGGGCATCCTCCACAACAAAGCAAGGCAAAAGAGCAATAGAAGAGCAAATCGGTGTAATCCCTAGTGTGTGCTGCTCGAGTGGTGTGAGCGAGGAGTTTTCCAGTAGTGTGCCTCTGGTGTCTGTGTATGTGCGCGCGTGATCACTACTGTAGTGCGTGCGTCCTGGTTTGAGAGAAGCCGAAAACAGAATTCATCAGCAGAGCACCGTTCTACCGAGACAGCAACAGCAATATGATCAGCATCATTCGCGTCAGCATCATCGATGCCGGTGAACAACGACCTGCTGAAGACGGCAGAGCTTAGAGTGTGTAGGCTGGAGTAGCTCCGAGCAATGAGAAGTAGTAACAACAACAGCAGCAGTAGCAGCAACAACAACAACAACAACAGCAGCAAAAGCAATTCTTACGCGCCAACCGGAAGTGGCACAGCAGCACCGTCGGCAGCATCATTATTTTCTTCGTCCTTCTACTCCACCGCACCAGCATTGACATCATCTTCATCAAGCGGGCGGCACTCCTACTCGTTGCATTCATCGGCACTGTCCGCGCCCGCGTCGTCGTTTGGGACGACCGGCGGAGTCGGTGAGTCGGACATGAAAAAATCGCAAAAACCAAGGTACGTACCACCAAACCGATGTGCACGGTCCAACGTTCTTTTAGTTCCTTTAGTATTTCATTCAGTCAACCGAGGCTTGTGAACCTCTTGGATGCTATGATAAATTATGCGTAACTAAGGAAAAAGCATCTTGAAATTATACACACTTGTTTCAGGACGGGTATCGGTTGCTACGACATTAGTAAAGAATGATTCCTCTAAAAAGAGTTTTTCAGCCAACTCACAGCATAAACATTTTCAGCACAGACGCCATAGAGTTGCGTAAAAAATTTCGTAATTTTTCTTCGAACCATTAAGTGTCCTTTTCATCAATTGACAATCGAATAGGGGCACCCTCCGTGGAGATGCTGAAGAGGCCGTTGTCTTGTTATTATTATTCCCTTCATTATGACGTACAATTATTACTGACGCACACTCGTATTAGATTTGTATTGTATCATTTTAGAATCGAGCACACTTAAACAGATAGTTTGATTTTGTCGAATCCTTCGAGTTGTCGTCGATCTTCTTCGCTCAAGTGTCACGGTTTTATTGGTGCGAGTTTGTATCGGGCACGTGTAGAAAAACGTGCACGATGCTTCATATGACCACTTATGGTTCTTTTCAAGGGGTAACTGCAGTGGCGCTAGTGGGCGTGTGTAATACTGCTAAATAGAACAAAACGTAAACTAACATTCCAGCAACAGCGCGTTTCGTGAATTTCATCCAAAGCTGTGCGCAGCGGTGTGCAATAAAGTCGATGACGAGCGGACGCACGCGATGATTGTGTGTTGGTAAGAGGGTCATGCTTGATCAACGCAATGAAGCCGATGTTCGAATTTATAAATCTAATGTTGCGCGTTCGTTGGCGTTTCACGTTGGGCTCGTCTTTCCATAACCCTTTGTTCGTCCGGATACCCGGGGAGGAGCGATTATTCTTCTTGGTCAACTAGTAACGGAAGTCGCGTCTACAATTATACGCCCAAATTGAAACGCAGCAGAAGACATTCATGAAACCCACACAAAAAATGGCGTAAACAGGAGATAGAGATCGATCTACTTGTGACTGACCGATGTGGTTGTATATCGTGGCGAATGTTTAAATGGCATTCGCGGTTCACTGCAACGACCCATTCCAGCGTGTCGCTTTGGTGCCATTGATAGCATCGTTAACCGCTTCTCACCATTTCGAGCGATAGAACCTTCGATGGCGAGACATTTTAAGTTGAGCAAAAGTGCGATTTTGGTGGTCAACGCCTCCACCGTTGCCTGGTGATGGCAATCGCGATGCGAACAGCGCAATAACCAAGCAAAATAAGAATAGAAAAGAAAAACATGGTGATCGCCAAGATCCCCAAGTGTTAGTCGCCGTCTTCATCTCCGCCATTGTCGCCGTTGTTGCGTCGTGCTATCACTCACACACGCCGCAGTGACGACGAGAGCTGTGTGCGTGGCAATGGTTGTTGTTTAAACGCATCGCTAAATTGTCGTTGCTAGGTCCGTGGTCCGCTGGTCAGAATGTGAACTATAAGCAACAAAACAATCTCAGTCGTCATAACCCAATTAAACGATCTCATTTTTTCAAATGTGTTAAATAGTTAATGATTAATTTGATCATCGAGCCTTAATTCAGATTCCTTCTACATATGATGATTAAGCTGGAGTATATTTTTTTAAATAATCGAACATTTATAACCCATGAGTCTTGACCTTGATGGCCATCATGGGCTGTGCTGTATACTTATGCGAGCCTGATGCTTGTGAAATAAACCAGCATCGTAAATTAGCAGCAAGCAGTTTGTGCGACCGAAACTAGTATGACAGTGTTGTCCTACAGTTTTTTTTTGTCATTTATTCAAAGAAGGGTTCCCGTTTATATGGGAAAAATAATCAATTTTTCATTTGAGAGAGCAATTCATCGGCTGAATGAATGAGATTACACGAATTGTGCATCTCATAGCCAGTTGAATCACTTATAACCAGCACACAGCTTAATAGCAGTAAAGATGCATCGACGCCTTTTATGACAGTCACCCTGTTTATCGCACAATCATCAGCTGGTGTGTTGATACTAAAAGCAATGTTGATGCACGGGCTCTGAAAACAAAAAACACGCGGCACTTGATGTGTTGTACTTGCCAGGTTGAATATGCGGGTTATTGACGTTCTGTGCTATGCCTGCAATGAGTGCAGCTTCAAGGTTAGCATTGCGTTTCGTTCTTCTTCTATTTCAAAAACCATATTCAATTTGAAAACTACAAGCCCACGAGACAGCAGTCTAATTAGGAAAGAAAAAGGATAGCTTTCCAAGGTGCAAATGAAGTTAAATTACGCTTCCATAATATGATGCACATTAGCTAGGACGATGATGATTACTCGCCTTGAAGAGAGGGCTGTCGTAATCGGTTCCATGCTCCGTTCCTCCATTTCATACGGATCACACCACTTGGAGCAAAATGGGTTTTCGCTTTCCTTTCGTTTGACATTTCATTACAATTTCCATGACAAAGTTGATTCCGTGTCACTTTTACACGTTTCCTTAATTGGGTATTGAGCAGCGGACCAAAGTACCATTGGCCTGAAGTTTGTTCATGCCCTACGTCTTTACGGCTCTGTGCTTCCATGAGGAGTTCATAATTGTTTTACTTCCACAAAAGAGAACCGACTAAAAACCTACAAAAAAAACACTAAAGGGCCGATGGTGGTGCATAATCAGTTTGGGAATTGTTTGGTGGGCGGTAAAGGTTGTACTGGCGATGGATTGCAGTACCGCTCTCGGGCAGGTTGGGCTTTTCTTTCACCTAACATCACGTTGTGTTACGTATTTGCCATAAGAAAGGTGGTAGACTCGACGAAAGTCTGGTACTGCACTCGCGTAATGAGAATGAGAAATGCTGCTTCCTCAACCACGACGACGTCATGTTGATGTTTGTCGGAGGTATCAGGCATGGTATTGTGCTTGCACCAAGCTTCGTGTATAATTTATCAAGACTACTCTCTCTTAACATTGTTACAGGATACTTAGGATTGTTACAAACGGTACAAAAAATTGAGAATTGCGTTTTGTTATTCTACGATCTAAGAACCACATAAACAAGATAAAATTTATTTTATGTGGCAAATTGAGATAATATACTAAAACCTTGCATATACGTTATCATAATCTGTTGTAAAAATTGTTGAGAGCGTTGCGTATGAATTTGTAACTTGTCACATAAAACTATTCCATCTGTGAAAAATGCAAACAATCTTGGGTGAACAGGTGTCAATTTTAGATGTCTCCGTTATGGAAGTTTATTTTTGAAAAATGAACCTTCTAAGGTATAACTTGACTACCGATTACGCACGAGGAAGAACGCAAAATGTTTGTGATGATTAGCGTACATGAATATAGTTAAACATAATCACTTAGAACCGAAAACCCGCTACACTTCCGCATACCATATTTCATATGCGCAACCGAATGCTACGGTCGATAAGACAACAGTATCATGTAGAAATAAATTCCTCTTTTGGGACTATGCGAACGTTTCAAGCAACTGCATAAAAGAGGAGCGAGATGATCGGCATCATAAAATGTTGGTTCATAAAATCTCGCCGATGGCGTCGACGGGGTGCTAGTTCTGTGTTGTGGTTTCGCTTTGCGTACAACGCTATTGGCCGCTTTATTTTTGGAATCCGGGTGCTTCGGGATTTTCCTCTCTACGACGAAGGGGTTGACGCGTGCATCCAACATGAGGGTAATATGGGTGCGGTAATATTTCAATTAATTAGTGTCTTCTCTCGCTGGATGCATTTGCACAGTGTGCTGTCGTGTCGTGATTGCACATGAAATGTTGAATTCGTGTGCTCTGTTTCTTCCTGTCTCTGTATTCATTTTGGAACATGTTTGGTACACACTGTGAACACGAATTACCTATTTTTTCACATTTTCTTTTTTTGCATTATTCTATCTATCTTTCTTAACATCTTCGTCGGGTCGGGTAGATGTGAAAATATCTTAAATTAAAAGTATTCGAATCGTATTTATCTTAAATTAAAAGTATTCGAAAACCAAGACGTGTGTCAGATGGTGGCACGAATCCAAGCGAATTTACCAGTTTTTGTCCCCTGTAGCGAGCATGTGCCGATGTTGGTCAATGTTTTGGCACTCTTCCATTTTGTTTTGAGGATGGTATTATTTATGGGGGGTATGTGGAGGCGATACATTAGCGTAGTGTGGCAGTGCCATGGCGTTACTCACAAACGGATTTCAGACGTATGATTTTGTTGCTACGAATTAAGCACTTCCTGCGTCCGAATTTTTACTTTTAGATTTTGGAATACCTTGTAAATGTCCTCTGTCAGCGATGTAGGATAAGCACCACATGCCAATGTTCTCGCAACGCTGAAACATTGTTGCTTTTATTAATTGCGGAAAGTATCGCTTGCATCGCATCGATGGATGAAAAAAAAACCTGTTATGGAAGGGTTCTTCTTGCTCTTGGGTGTACCTGCTATTATATAAAAAAAAAAACAAAGATTCCGGTTTCTACCAAGACATAACACGATCACATGTCTAATGCATGAATTGGATAAGAAGCTGTTTAAATCATTTCAAAGGATTGCGTTTGTGTGAGCTAAACTAAGGCCAACAAGATATCTTGTAGGTTTCCAGTGATGTCAGCTTGACATTCAGGACGATGGCTGTGGCCTCTGGTTCCGGAACCTGGATCTGCAAGCAGAGATCCGAAAAAGGTGTTCAACGGCTTCAGCTTCCTTACCGGATCTAGGAAATTTCATCAGCATGCCGATCACAACCCCTCGATCCACGCCTGCCAGACCTAACCAGCAGGTGAAAGTTGCTGAGTGTTCGCCTACCTGAAAACCTGAACATTGAAAGTTTTTCGGACAGCAGCACCATTCGGTTCGCGAGTTGTTTGCAGTACGGCCTCTTTAGTAGTGAGTAATCTGTTTCGGTGCCCATGCACTGTAGGGCCCGGTCCGTGGCAGACGGTTGGCGGTAGAGCTGTGAAGGTTGCCGCAAGGTTGCTAGCAACGGTAGCATGCTAGCGAGAAGCCAACGATATTTACTGACATAAGTAATAGTTGTCGTGGCGCGCTAGCTGCCTGCTTGCCATGTAGCTGGTGCGGCAAGGAGAGCATTCTTGTCTGCAAAGTTGAATGTTGTCAAGGTTGGAAAGAGAAAGCAAAACAAACAGAGCTTTCAACCATCATGAAAGTAAGGAATTCTACAGCGTATGGTAGAAAACCTCTTGTCTGCAGTATGGAAAACTTGACGAAAAAATGGTTTCTGCGGATATTTGTTGCTATTGTTTTTGTTGAAACATTGATTTGTCCTAGTTGAAATCAGAAATAACTGGTACCTCTTTGCTTAATCGAAGTTTATGAAATAATGTTCAAACAGTAAATATTGAACATCTTGCTATTGCACATCGAAGTAGCGGATAGGAATTTGCACTAATAGTTTAACTATTGATTTGGTCATGCTGAACTTATCTTTGCCCCAATTCCCATCACATAAACCCTCTCTAATCGATCATGGCTAATATTCGTAAAGGGCTTTCGCCAACCGACTGAGCAGACAAACGATCTGAACGCGGTGTGCACGCTTCATAAGCCGCACGTTGTAATCAAATCATAAACCATCATATTTATCCTACGTTCGTATGATTCCATAATGCTTCCTGTAGTGTTTCTCACTGCGGTACGTGTGATGATTGGCGTGCACTTCCGCACATTCCATATCGCAATGAGGGGTGGAGCAGCTGCCTCTGTTTCTCCGGGTTTGGGTTATGGTTTCGATGAGTCGCGGCTTTTGCATGAACATTTTGTAGGATAAGCTCTCTGCAGGGGGCTAGCTGCTGTTGGATGGCATCATCAAATCAGTGAGGCCCCTTTGCCACAGATGCTACTGCTGCTCTGGCAATGGTGCTTGGTATTGCAATCGAGCAAGGGGTTGCCGGATTGGAGGCTAGTTGGTGCAACCCTTTTTCAGTGACGGTGATGTGGGCAAGCTTCCCCGTTCTGCACTTCCTTTGCGGCGGAGGTTGTTTTGGGAACATTGCCAATTATAGAGTGTTTGTGCATGTGGTAGTATAAAGGTTTGGAAATTATGCAACGATTTTGGAATGAAATGTAAACAGCTTTGTACGTCATCTCGATTACATTTTAATGCACAAAATGGTTCTAGTATGTTGATAGCATATTTATATCATTCAATTAAAATGCTACTTCACTTATTATTCACGGCTGTAACAGACTTTCTACACGACGTAATTGATGTTTAATATTTCGAGCCTGCGAGTTTATTTAATTAACTTTGAGCTACCGGTGTATGGTATGAATAGAATAATTTCTCCATCACGTTTATAGCTTTATGCTGGTGGGTAATGCTGTGTTTTATTTTTTCCTCCAATCAGTGGATCTTCCCTGTTCTAGAACTCCCTTGTGTCAACAGCTTCCAATTTGATAGGGGAAGCAATGTATCGCTGACAACGTAGCAAAGTTACATAGTACAATCGCACGCAGGCCACCTCGGATTGCTGGAGGTAACTTTGATAATATAATCTGACAAAACAAACCACTGGTGAGGTGAGTGTGTTGTTTTGCGTAGAAACCAGTCGCACACATCGAAACATGAACACGACTGACGACAGCAACGCGCAACATATTTTTGCGGTTTGTTTGGTCCGGCTAGTTCTCCCCCTACGCTGTTATGTACGCGACATATTGTCATACGGGGCACCACATTGAGTGTTTTTCGGTATTCTATAAAGAATCACCATCACACATGCAGACTCTAAAGTCTACGTTGAGCATCCATATCGCAGTTGTGAGGGAAAACGCACAACAAACACACGCGCTGTTAGTCGATGTGATGGAGTTCAGAAGGCTAGGGGCTGAGACCACAACCCGTATCGCAACCCTTGTGGTGTGAGCATTATTGTACGAAACCATTCATACTACGTAGGAGCCAACGTATCTAACGATTGCTGATAAGCGATTTTCGTTGCCACGGTTGTTATCATCTACTGTTGTTGCGGTCAGCCTCTCCCCGTCTAGCGATTCAGACTAACCCCGTGCATGACTGGAGTTAGGTTTCCTCTGGCGGAAATGAATTAATGGTAGTTCAGTAGCTACGAGTTATAACGGGTTTATTGACGGTGGTAGAAACATAAGAAGTGGGTCGCAACGGATGCAACCCTTTCCATCGGAGAAGGATTAGGCTGAAGGAAGATTAGCTATGTTCGGGTATAATCGACAACTTTTTAGAAAACTTTATAAAAACATATATTACACCGTTCTCCCAATGTTTCATGGATCACTTTAATGTTAATCTATGCTTTTCAGAATACTTTGCCGCTATCGAAAACGGCCTGAATTGGTTCATTAGGCTAATGCTGAACGAATTCAATAATATAACGGAAGTAGTAAATTTGTGACACCATTACCATGCCATAATCCACTTTTCTACAAGAAAAGAATAGCTAACATAGTCATGAATTGTTGAAAGGCGACGGAAACCATCCATTTTCTGCTTCAAGTGGTCCTCCCACCTTTCCGGGTTGACGATAAAATTCACTTTGACCATAGCTCATCGTACATTTGATCAAAAAATGGCAAGGAGGAGACGACGTAGTGTGCACCGAGTGACGCATGAATTGCTGTAAAATGAAGCAAAATGTCAGTTCCACCGTTAGAAATAGAGCCTCAAGTAGACCAAGTAGACGAGAAAGTCCTTCCTCCAGACGATAAAAGACCCATGGATATCCAGCGGGACTCGCACATGCCTGCTGTAACATACCTCGCCGGGGTTGTCGGTCGTCCACTGTGCATCCTTGTCTGCCTGTGTAAGCTCTATGCCAGTACCTTATCCGGAGTGCCTTGTTAGAACCGCAGAGCACACCAATCGACTGGTGGAAGTGGAGGTTACGGTAAAACGATGCCATTAAGTATGCATGGTGAGCCGTCACAGCGCTATATCCACGCGTGTACGTGTACGTGTGCGAACCCCGGGGGCAATGTACGTGTGCGTGCTCATGCTATCGCTCGGTCGCTCCTCAACCAACAGGACGAAATGCTCGTCCTTTCCGTTTTTAATACTGACCCCCACCCACCCAACTTGATCGCAAACTATTCGCACGGAGTTGAAGCTCGTGCAGTGAATGTGCAGCTTGGAGACAGATGCATACCCCGATGACGATGATAATGGTGCTGCAGAATTGTGAGAATCCGAACGACATATCCGTCCGTAGCGAAGGGGTGGTGGATATGGTGTACTAGTTATGCGTCAGCCAGTGTGGGCGAAAGAAAGCTTGCATGATAAATAAATTAGCATAAGAGAAGCTTCGTATCGCCGTCGTGCGTGCTCGCGCTATCTTGGGCATTTTTTATGCTACTTGAGCTTCCATGAGAAGAAACATGCATTCTCTACTACTGCGGACGAACACTGTTTGCCTTGTTTCATATTTAAAACTGTTTCGCAATGGTTTTATGCTCAGCATTCGCTGGCGATTGAAAATATGTTCTCTTAACAGATCCTTTTTGATTCAGTTCTGAATTGAGCCTGTGGCGATGTAGAATGAGAACCACTTATTATAGTAGTAAATGGTAATTTATGAGTAATTTAATCTAGTATGA
Organism: Anopheles aquasalis; assembly: GCF_943734665.1. Classification (NCBI taxonomy): domain Eukaryota; kingdom Metazoa; phylum Arthropoda; class Insecta; order Diptera; family Culicidae; genus Anopheles; species Anopheles aquasalis. Next base: position 89,683,710 of record NC_064877.1, read on the forward strand.
ATTATTATCCTATCTTTACGCTAAGTATGCAGACGAAAGGTTGCAAATAAAACGAAACAAAAAAAAACAGCACCGGTTTCACGGTCTCGCACTTCCCAGTCAAGGAGAGCAAATTAGATTTATGCGCCGTGCTCTTCACACGATTCAATCGACGCCCTTGTACACACACTAACAGTGCAACGGTGTTGTGTGCCAGTTTCTCGCAAGGCCATCAGCCTCACACAGACCCGAATCAGTAGTCTTGTGAGAGGCGTTTCACTGTTGTACATTGTGCTGAGAGCCGGAAGGAGTATGTGGGTTTGTGCGGAAATGAAGGAAAGGAGTTGTTACTCACGGCATTGTCCTGTGGGTCGGGGTGGTTCGTGACGATCATTGATCGATCAGTGAAGTCTGCTGTTGAACGAGACTGATGGTAGCATATGTGAAACATTCGCGAGACAATCGAACTTCCAAACCCATTGGGTCACACGCAATCAACGGTGTATGGTAGCATCATAAAAACGCGTCGAGCTTAAAAAGGTCATTCTGCTCGTTACGCTCTGGTTGTGAAGATGTGTGCGATGCGCTTCGCTTCTTCGTCATGACGAAACGGGTCTATACCGGGCTATTGCTATGCTATTGTGAGTGTTGAGGTTCGGGATTTGGACGATACCATGCGCTGCGTTCTATTTTCTATCGATCGATGTGATCGACGCTTATCATCGAATGCAGGCGGATTTTATTGCCTTATGATTGACACGGAAACGTGCCGCAATATACTGTGCCCATCATAAAAAAAAATCTTTTGGAACTGTAAAAGCGCAGAAGGAAAGCGTTGTTTGTTTGCATGTACAGAATTCGAAAGCTAGAGGAAGATATATGATGACGATTACTATTGATGGTTGATCAGGCTACCTTTTTTCTATGTCGTGAGAAACGATAATGGCGATTGTGTTGCGTTGTTTGTAACGAAATGCGCAAATATGGTGAATGGTGATGGTGGTGATGTTATTGAATACTAGGTTTAGTATTTTATTAAATTTAATATGTATTTTTCGTCTTAAATCATCAATCATTTATAAACTCCATATTTGAAATTCCAAATAATAGTTTACATTTTTAAACATAAAAATAATTCAAATTTGCATCCTTCCTACCCTACAGGCACGATGAGCATGATAGGATGGAGCGTCGAGAACGGGATAAACAGGCCCGTGCCCAGCTGCAGGCTGAACGGGAACCAGAGCCTACTGGCCCATTATTTACAGCACCGTTCAAATTGGTAAGTGGTTGAATACTTGACAAGTTTTACTTTGATACCAACGGTGTTCGGATGAGTTCCTTTACTTGTTAGCTAATGGGTAGAATATTTCGAACCCGACATCAATTCTCTGATATTACCATCGTCCATAAATTTCATATACTTTGTAAATGGACCTTAGTTGTGGGACACATAGTTTGGTTAAAAGCGGTTTCATTTTTCAATTTTCAACTGCTATGCTATTATAGATATTTCTACAACCATTGCACAAAATCCGTTGCTATTTTCACTCGACTGTATTGTCTTCAGTCTATCTAGCAAGGAAGCGCACCTCCAATGAGCTTTCGGTGTGCGCAACGGAGCGTGTCGAAATGGTAGTGTCGGTTTGCTTGTCGTTTGTCCATCACGGAAGACGGCTTCGTGCTCGCTGGATTCACTGGAGCGTCTCGAGAATCGTTTCTCTAGTCGTTTGTATGTACTTTTTACTCATGATTTGACTACTTTGCGCACACACTTGTTGTGAGCTCAGTGTTCGACTCGCGAGTGCCTTTACTCGTGCGAAGATATTTCTTGTCTACGTTATGCTTCTTAACTATGACAAGCCTTTGAGAGTAGTAGACACTGCTGTACTTCATTCCAACTCTAAGGGATGCATTTTCGAACAGAGAACTATTGGTTGCTGAAAAAAGCATCGGGTCGAAATGCGCAGATCCATGGTATGATTGAAGCAAATAGATGCTACCTGCAGTTCCATGACACTGGCAACAAAGACTGTGGGCATGTGCCTTGCAAAGCATCAGTTGTAGCTTCTTCCCTCACGAACGATAAGATATGAGAAAGAGTAAAGAGCATTGGAAGAAAGTTTGCATCACTCTCCTGTATCTCGGTACTAAGGACATCAGACCATCGCAGACGAGATCGCACCAGCACCAGCAGAATCTTTACATCCTTCCTCAAAGCGGTGAGGTAACCTTTCTTGGCCATGCCCCTCATATTCAGTAGCCGGGAGGTAGCTTTCTAACGTTTCTATTCATTCTATCAAAATTTCATTCATTCAATCTATTCAAAAAAGAGCATTGCGTTGGAGAAGTAGAGCACTGTAGATGTGGTTGCCAGAAGAATTCTTCAAAAATCCTACATGGATACTATTTGGAACTGCTGCAGGGAGTTTGTACATACTTGGCTGGTACCGTATGATTTCGTAGATCTCTTACAGTTAGGGAACTGACAGACATAATGTGAATGTGATACGGTGTTATATGCTGTTTGAAAACAGTACATTTCTTTTTAACAACCTTTTCGAAAGCAAGAGGAACAGACGAGGGAAAGATAAAATATAGGGAGAAAGGTAAACTAAAAACGAAGCAAGAGAAAAATGAAAATGATTTTCAGACTTTGCTTCTTGTCGTTAGTTCCCATGATGCGGATCGGCTCTAGCAAAGGTACTCGTCGTTCCCGAGGTAGTCTCGGGATGGATCAAAAAGGAAGATGAATATTCATTCCCTAGCAAGCATCAATTTGCATGTGAAAATTAGTAGGATGAACTTTATCTTGTTATGACCTCTGGTTGCTGGAAGCATCCTTCTTTGACTGTTTAGCTGCTTTGACTTTGTATCATTAAAGCTTCAATTACTCGATTGAGTTCAAAGTCAGAGAGAGGCCAATCAAACTTTGTTGCATACTAAAGGATTTCAATAAATGGTTCAAACAACAGATGCTTCGTATTACATTTGTAATCTTTCTCCAAAGTGAGAACATGTACATTATTGTTTGTGACTGATTTCCTAATCATGACAAAGTCACAATAAGAAAGTTGTGCGTCGATGATGTCGGAAGACAAACACAAAAAGGAACAGCTCAACATCGTCAAAGATGTATGTCAGCGTAAGTCGTCAGCGGTTGTTTGTTGTAATGAGGCGCCAGTATACATGACAGACGGTATGTGCTGATTCGGTTGATCCTTTGCATAATGTATCAAACCGCATGTTATACCCTGCCGTCTGAACCATACTATGCTGGCGTGCAGGGATTCAGGTAGGTTCCATCTCATCAGTTTGAGGGTTGGCTGGAACGCATAACCAACACCATTTAACCTAAGCGCCGAGTGTGGCAAGTGATTGCACCTGACAAAGCAAACACTAATTACCATAATTAGTCGCTGGGAAAATGTGTCTGAAGCGCGAAAACCAGGTTGCGAGTGCTTTCGTTTGAGAGAGAGATGGAGAGCGTTAATGGTATGCTGTGGGGGGTCTATTCTGTTAACTGGACTGTGTGTGATCGGCGTTGTTACCAATGAAGAAAGGTAGCCGAGGTCAGCGTTCGTGTGCAAAGGACAATAGTTAAGAAGACCAATGGGGTCCATTCGCATTGACGTTTGTGATGTTCGAAGTTCGTGCTTTGAGTTTCTAAGTTTTTACAGACTTTACATGACTGGCTCTGCAATAGGATCCCATAAGGATATCAATTTTTTATTTGAATAATTGCAAGTATGAAATGTGTTTACAAAAATTCGGCTGCGCGGATTTCTGTTGCTTAATACACATTGCAAAATGCTTATCAAACCTCCTGAGTACCAAATAAGACTGTTGCTCCTATGAGTATGCGTCTGAGAAGCTATCGCGATTTTGTTGGATAAAATTATTCTGTTCAACGACTCCTGTACGCATAGATAGTGCGGTGCAACCACTCCCGATACTTTCGATAAAAATAGGAAAACAGGAGCTACGAGGACGCCGATGATGAAGAGGCGAGGTAATCGCGACGGAATCGTGGATTGGAGGGGATTTTTTCCAATTTACCACAATCCGCGTGACGTACGAATGCTCTGCTGCTCGACTCCGTGAACATGTCACCCACAGCAACACAGAGGCTACGGAGCTATGCGTTGCTTCCCATCCAGTGTTCCTTTCCGCTGCTGGTTTATAAATGGAAATAATTGATCGATAAAATATGAATGCTAGACAAATCTAATCACTGGCTTGACGATTAAATTTCCCTTCCTCGACGCGCGAGCATACTGATGGAGTTTTCTCTTGCTTGCTTTGAACATCATATGAAATCAGAAAGCAGTAGACACAAGGGAGGCGTAAGAGAGGGAGCATTTGCGGCACCATATCGAATTTTAGGTGAGAAAATCGTACCCCATTCCACCAGATTTCAAGTGTGCTTCTCGGTGAATGACACCGAGTGTTGATGATGGCTATGATGATGATGAGAATCCAAACAGTTCAAATGACAATAGATCGCACAGCTACTGCTGCGGAGAAATGCTTCTCCGTTAGAATGTGAAATTTTAAGACAAGTACTTGTTGATCACGTTTCATTACAGTTCAATTTGGATGGTACAGATTCAATATTTTGGCAAGAATTGGGATTTAGAGAGTAGAATTACATTTTGTGCACAAACCCATCGAGAGACAAGTTGCCGAACGGTACTGTGCTTGAATAAATCATTCTGGAAAGTGAAACTCATTCCAACTACCATTTTGCAGAGATTTTGCTCAGAATGCTGTTTGTTCTCACTCCCGCTTTTTCACACTGCAGCGTAGCGCTGCAAGCGGGATATATGATCAATGATTTGCAAGAATAGTGTTCGCCGACAGAGTAGAACGGTGTAGACGATGGTGGTATAAAATGATGCAAATGTCACCTTGCGTATGATGCATTTGTAGTCTCTACTTTTCCCATCTCTTTCGTTCTATCACCAGTGTGGGTTGTTCTCTCATCTAGCTTGTGCAACCGCTCTCCCTTCTCCGACGAGGTTCTCTCTTGGGTTCGCCAAGGTGGTTGATCCTTTGCATAAGCACTCACTGCGAGAGACCGTGAACGACGATCGCACGGCGAGACCGGAGGCCAGACATTCTACATATCACATCTGTCAGATGGGATGCTGTCGGTCCCGCTCGGTAGCATGTCTGGTTGGTTCAGGTTCGGAATAATCACTACAACGAGACACCCCGGGACAACCGGTCGAACGATGTGCTGCCAGAACCCGAAAATCGTTTGCAAAACGATCCGGTTTGTTGCAACTTTAATTACACATCGTACCACTCGTCTCCCTTCGTCACAGCTCATGGAAATGGGGCGTTTATATAGTAGGGAAATGCCTGGAAAATCCTGCTAGCCTACCCAAAGTGTTGAGCACATGGTGTAGTTGACGTAACGGTGGTCCAACTTTTGTCTTCATTTGTTTTCTGGACCGGCCAAACCGAGCATATTGTGAATATTTTAGTGTCCTTTACTCTCTTTCTCTTTTTTCTCTCTCACTATATATCTCGTTGGTTTTATTTATTGTGGGTTTATCGTAGTTGGATGTAATTCTGAAGAGTATCGCTACAAGAAGGAATGCACCTTTTTGGAATCGTAACAGATCTCTTCGGGAATGCATCATCCTGCAATGTTAAGATATTGGTTAGCAAAGGCATGTGTCAGCTATGCACGTTGGTGCTGGAAAGTACTATTTATGTACCTTGCATGGGCACTGCTGTTTCACTTCACCCTCGTGGCCTACGTCCACCTTCCATGACTTGCATTTAGTATGTTGTGGGTTCTCAAATGACGATGGTAAGAGTATCATCATAAGTCAAAATGCAAAATGAAGAAAAACATATTTAATGAAAAATCCCTATCACCGCGAATGGTACTATCGTCCTTCCGCTGGTTTCTTGTTGCAAATAATGTACCCTGGCTGAACGCGGGAGTTAGCTATGTCCTATCCAGATTGCCATTTTTTCGGGACTCTTTTGTGTGCAACGTCCGCAGCCGCTGGTAGTCATGGAAGGGAGAAGGGCAAGTAGCGATTGTCGTGCCGATGTTTTAGGTCTTCCTCCCTCTTGCGGTGCTCATAAAATGTGCGGTGATTCTCGTGCTGCCCGGTATTCGTTGCAATTGTTGTGTTCTGTTCGTGGAATGCAGCACACATACATCGTTGCACACGTACGAACAGCGTCAACGAGAACAAAGTAAAGCGGCCGCAGCATCACAGCACCATACAACCGGTGTTTTTCGTTTCGTCTCCCCAAATGGAAAGTTTTTTTTCTCGCCACTGAAGGCCATGCAGATAGATACATCCATTTTTCCACTACGCTTTCACGAATCACGAAGGACGATGAATTGAAAATAGAACATAAAGAAAATGTTCGTACCCAACAAGCTGTAAAAGGATTTTAGATGGGCATGATGGGGTTCCCTTTTCCAAAAGTGTTTCTGTGTTAATATTGGTTATTCTATTTGTAATTTAATTCAGTTCCCGCTCCTTTTTAATTAAACGTTAGTTTAGTTCCTTTTTGTAGTGTTAAAAAAAAGTCTATGAAATAAATACACAAACAGTCATGTCATCCGTATTCCCAAGTGCCAGCGACATGCTCACCCCTGAGGTACAAATCCTCCTTGCAACTCAGGACGGACGCAAGATCCAAGGAAATTGAAATTCAATTTCCCATTTTACTCACGTGCGCCTCAACGCTAGTGCCACCTCAACCCTGGACGGTCTCTCTCATTGTCTGCATGCGCGTGTACGTGTTTGTGTGAGCAAAGCGGTGGTGGATGAAAGATAAGGAGTAAAAATATGGATGTCCTTTAAGGAGGAGGAGGAGGAGCAGCGGGATGATGCCGCGATTTCGTGGAGTGGAAAATCCGAGAGACGTGAAAATATCGGCGGGGTGGCTGTGGCAGTCAGTGGCGGATAGGAGACATTTTATCGCCTTTTTTGGTGCGGTCGTTGGCTTGAGGAACAAAGAGAAAAGAGCGAGTCCCTTTGGTTTGCCACTGCCACATGCAGCAACCACAACACACAAACACACATCTCCTTGCGAGTCCCCCCCATGGGACGACAACTTACCGTGGGGATGGCAGAAAGGGTTCAGTCAAGTACGGCGCGCCAACGCAATATTCATTTTGTGCCATTGCGCGGTAGAGAGCTTTGGGGCGACATCAGTTTGGCTGGAGGGAAATTGCAATAAATTACAATTCAATGCTTTAACTGAGAAGTGGATGGCCGACCTTCTCCCTCTGCCACGACCAACACTACACGGTTCGTGTCCTTTCAGTCCTGTTCTTGGAATTTGTAGATTCTCTCGCTCTTTCGTTTTTCCTCGGCTCATTTTTTTTCCAAGTGTAACGTGATGCTTCCGTAACCGACATCCCGATTCCTAGGACGCATGCAATCAAAACTGTAATGATGGTTTTACGTTCATTACGATCGCAAAGGATCAAAATAAGAAAGCTTATGGATATCAATTTCATTTAATGTGCATTAGAATGTAGCTGAACGACAAATATAGCTTGCTAGAGCTTTATCAATCATGTTTGCAACATAATTATTTGCTTGCTAAAGATGACGATTTTTATACGTTTTGTTTCTTAGGCTACCCTATGAGGATACCTTACTTACCGTGGAATTCGAAATCGTTGATATTGGTAATGGGGAATTTTCTATATCCTGCCTGTTTTTTCCCTAGTGGATCATTTTATATTAGGTGGTTGCCTCGGGTTGCAGCATTGTTTCGGTGGGTGGTTTTGAAACAAATTAGGCCACGAAAGCGCCCAAGTTTCTTATCCAACAGCCTTCACTCAGTCGAATCTTCATGCGCTCCTTGAGCACTTCGCCCAATGTCAGAAGCAGAACAAAGTTGCTTCCAACTGACATTCCTTGAAATGGCAGATAGATAGCAGGGAAGGGCAACGGGTTTTCACAGCATGATGGTGTGGTACTGGATTACCGCTAAAGGCGTTTGTCGAGCGTGATTGCATTGCAGATGTTGCTTGGTGGCATTCGAGCCACTTGCTGCTGACCCTTTCCAGTCAACGGCCCACACCCTGATTGGGCCCCACTGGTAGATGATTCAGCTTGGGGAAATGGAAAAAGAAAAGTAAAATTCATAATGGAGCAGGAGAAAGCTTTCGCTAGAGCAACCGTACACTCAGTACGCACGTACATATACAGACGCACACAAACGTCGAACGTAGTAGTGGAATCGTGCTGTGGGCTAACCCGTACTTTTCGCGGCCATTTTCATCTCGATACAGAAGCGTTCCGGCGAGCAACCTCTTCATCCATTACCCATCATTAGCCAACCAAAAAGGGTAACGATGTAGAGACTGCTGATGAAGTGCAAGAGCCGGATGAAGAGAAATATAGAATATACAACGAATGTTTAAGCATAAAACTTTAGAAACCCTGTTCGAAGCGGTTTCTGAACCAATGACAGTCGAGACGAAAAGTAAATTCTCATTACGTACTACCAGTACACAGAGCTTGGAAGCTGCTAGATTGCTGATGATTTTGAAAAATTTCACAACCGCCATCGGCTTTACAGAACGAGAAAATCTTGAGAAAAGTTTATATTCGTCTACGAAAAAACCCACGTCTCCACCGTCATCGTCATCATCGTTTTCGTGACTATCATTAGGATTCTGTCTCTTCCATTTATCCGCGCCAACAGTTTTGTGGCGTCAATTCATTCCTTCATAATTACTTTCTCGACACTTCCGACAAATCCGAAGCATTTGTTTGTGTTGCACATTCAACCATTTCATATAGGTAGAACTTCGAGTTGTTGTGTTGTATGCTGCGCAAAGGGGACACCTGTTCATAAAATGTCGCATTAAACGGAAACCGTGGATGCAACAATCGGTTGAGCAGTCGCGACTGATTTTCGCTAATAAGGTTCAACCAACATTTAGGAGAACAGTATAGACGATCTTTTATTCCGCACATACGATGTTAAGCGAATGGTGGTTTGAAATTGCTCACGTTGATCAATTCCTTTCTTCAATCTATTCTTCAGTTCTGAAGGAGCCGCTTGTTGTTATAAACGCTTGTTGCGTTATGTTGCTGCTGAGCCACTTTGGGACTACCGTCCTGGATGAAAAACCTTCAACTGGGGTCCTAAAAGTGAGAAATGTGATGGTTTGTCTTCGGTAATGACCTTTTCCTTGGAATTCATGGCAAAAACCTTGAACCTTCCCTTCGGTTGATGGCAATCCTCTTGCTGCAGGTCGGCATGAGGTTCACTCGCACGCAATCCAATCAGCATACATAGTTTGTTGGAGAACAAAATGTTTTCTCATCGTGACTCGCGACTATGATTGCTACCTAAGTTTCCTTCCTTCATGACAACCAATGTCTCATGAAAGGCCCAATTGGATTGTATATTCGAAAGTAGAAAAATGGGAATAATTACACTGAATACAACGAGGATACAATGCGGTCTCATTCAATTATAGTTAAGCTTCGTACAGAGAAAATTGAAGTATGATCGATAAGATTGAGCATTTTTCGCTCATGGTGTTTCCTTTTTTTGTATTTTTTAGATTGAACGTTTTGTGATCCCTTGATTCAGAATCTTATTATAAAATGCTACTACTATCATGAAATAAACCATCCGTGCAGAGCTTTCCATTATGATGTTGTGTGTGGTTTGTCGTAATAACTCCAATCCGTACACGTGCATTTCGTTAATTTCTTCTTCCTCAACATTTTTTTACCATCACATTGACATATGTTTGTGTATCAGATTCGAGTAGAGTAAATAGATTCTATTTTAAAACCGATATGTTAAATCCTTGTAATTTTATATTTCTTTTCATTGATCCTAGACCTATGATGTGGGTTTGCTGGTTTAAAGTGCTCGAGTTATTTATTGATTGATATTATTGATTTATTTTCGCGCGCCCAATGATGTTTCTCGCTTTCATAATAACCTGTTTTTCTGACAATATTTTGCATTTTCTATCACCCTCCGAAGGAAACGAATCACTGCACGCAATCATACAATCGCAATGAAATTGTAACCAAGCTGAATCAATTTCATGGCAACAGCTTTTTCATGCATCAAACAAATCATAATGGCTAATGCTACTTAGATTGTCATGTCAGTCTCAAGCATGTCTGGTTTGAAATTGAAACACCTCAAAATTCGGAGGAAGGTCATGGTTATATTATGAATTGTTCACACTAATAAAAGGCAGGCTTGATGCTAACTTTCACTCCTATGTTTTAAAACTGGTTTCTGCAGTTGACGAAATTCGCTCTACGTTCGCATGGTTAATGTTACTGCAGACAACAACGTAAGCACTTGGAGGCCGAGAATTGTCACTGGGGAGTTTTTGCAGACCAGCAATCAGCAAGAATAGGCATTCACTTGGCATTCTGGCATTGAACGAGTCGGATAAAAATGTTTTCGTACATATTGTTATGTTGTGTTTCTTGTGCTATGTTTTTTAAGATTCTATATTGATCTGCCAAATTTTTCCGTTTACATATGCTTCATTTGATTATGTTTTGCACATTCTTCCAGTTCCAATTTCCAGAAATGTAAAGTAACATTTCTAGTCATAATACACATGTACAGTGTGTTGTGCCGTGGATAGTAATTTATTAATTGCTGGTTACCATTTACGTCATGGTGTGGCTCCTCGAAGCTATGAAGAATTCCTGCAATTTAGCATAATTTTGTAAGGGGTTGTTGTTTCGCCTAGTTATCACGAGCAACTACCAACGCATCAAACAACACTTGAGGACAGTAGTACTTTAATTCTTGAAAGCAGTCGCATCATTGAGAATCATTTTGCCTCCAAGTTGCTCCTTGTGTAAGTGTTGCTGCATGCCAGGAAATATTTTTCCTTTGCCTCTCACACGAGATGCAGATGGTTCGAGTAATAGAGAGTCGTCGTAAGAACTGTTTTATGAGTCCTTCCTTTCCGTCAAGAATCACCGACACCAAAGATGATTGTTTGTGGTACAATGTGGCTGTACCACTTGACAGGTAGTATATAATCGCAGTGGAGTGTAGCTTAGGCAAAAACTTGGACAAGGATGCTTCATGTGTAAAATGGAAATGAATGGCGATTGCTTTCAATACACACTTTTCCGTACAATATGCTACAGCACCGGCGACGTACGTCTTGAATAAAAAATATTTTGTTTCTTTTTATTTCAATGAAGTTTTCAGTAGTTAGGCTACTCGATGGGAAAGATAAAATTAAAATAATTCAACATAAGATGGTCACGCATACGGTCTATTCTCCATAACAGACTAATGACGCGATCGCGATTGAATATGAAACGCGATTGAGAATCAACGTCCATCTGTGGATCCAAAATGAGTGTAGCATGGAGTTCTCCAATATATGGAGGGCAGATGTTCCATCGCCAACCGTCTGCCATTTATTCTTAATATTTCACAATTTTCAACTAGCAACAATAGGTTCTTCACAATCATAAAACATTCTGTACTGCTATTGGAATGCGGCTATGGTTTTGTTGTTTATGCTGCGGAATTAAAAACGCTCTTTGACAATACGTTGTCGACAATACGTTAGTATTTTAATCGTCGATGCTTATCGGTTAATTACAATAAGCAAACAAGCGGCCGTTGATCCCTGTCAACGTCGCTCAGTACGTAGTATAGTATGAGTGTATGTATTAATCGTATGATAAGTTCAGGTCATTTGTCATTAGATACTAACATAATCATGATAGTCACCGTGTGACATCTATTTTTATCAGCCGATCTGAGCTACCCCGTCTGTGGTTTCTTTTATCACCGTTTCAATTTATTAAGATTTCCTTAGAAACTGTGGTTGAATGGTTGACGACGATACGACGGCGACAGTAAATTGGAGTGGAGTTAGATTGATTTCTGCTTTGAATTGGTAGGAAGATTCTTTGGATAGGTTATGAGGCAGTTCGGGTTGCGAAGGGTTTTTAATTTTTCATTGAAACTTAACCACTGCTGGCAAAAAGGTGGTTTGATTTTATGTCGATGCAGTTGTTTTTGTGCCATACGTCAAGAGCTTAGCTTCCAAATATTAGGTTGGGTAATAAGTCTTTTCGTATTTTGAGTAAAACTTCAAAGGGATATATTTTTAGTTTTGAGCAACTTTATTCAACCAAATATTATCCTTTTTGGTTAACCACCTTTTGCCATTTTTCGGCTAAAGACATAATTGCTTTAGTGTAAAAACTCCGTGGTTTATCGTTAAAAAACTGTGACACGATGTTTTCACATGCTTCTCTTGAAGGTAGCGGTACTCCACTAAGGGAGTTTTGCATAGAACCAAACAAGTGGTAATCCGATGGTGCAAGGTCTGGGCTATATGGAGGATGCATCAAAACTTCCCGGCCAAGCACTCCCAGTTTTTTCCGAGTCATCGAAGATGTGTGTTGCCTACCGTTGTCATGGTGGAAGACGATGGCCTTTCTGTTGACCAATTCTGGCCGTTTTTCTTCGATTGCTTGCTTCAATCTCATCAATTGGTCACAGTTAAGTCTAGAATTAATAGTTTGACCAGTCTGGAGTAGCTCATAATGATTGATTCCTCTCCAATCTCACCCAACGCAGAGCATAACCTTCCGCGGCGTCTTCCTGGCTTTGGGACTGTTTGTGTAGCTTCTGCATTCTTGCACCATGATCGTTTTCGCACGTTATTGTCGTATTTGATCCACTTTTCATGTCCTGTGACCATTCGCTTCATAAACGGTTAGATTTCATTCCGTTTCAGCAAAGAATCGCAGATGTTAATTCGGTCCAATAAACTTTTCGCTGACAATTCATGCGGTATCCAAAAATCGTGCTTTTTTTTGTAGCCACCCTTTTTAAATGGCTCAAAACGGTTTTATAGTGAATGTTTAGTTCCTTAGCGATGTAATGGCTGCTTATGTGACGATCCTGGTCTATCCTTTCAATAATTTCATCGACTTTAGCAACGATAGGTCGACCAGAGCGAGGTGCATCTTTCACATCAAAATTTTCAGAACTGAAGCAAGCGAACCATCGTTATGCTACATGAACTGATTCAGCATCATCCCCCTAAACATCACAAATTTAATTGGAAGCTTGCGTGGCATTTTTCCCTTTTTTGTAGAACATTTTTAAAATATAGCGAATTTCTTCACTATTTTCACTCATCTTTGAACAGCTATAACTTTTTGGCCACTGCTCCAAATTCTGTTTTGTTTTGACTAAAAGATACATCAAATGTCCCTTAAAACAACGTGGTATGATATGACATAATGTGATTTATAACGGTGGAGATAGACGACTCCAAAGCCATCTATTGCCAAAATACGAAAAGACTTATTACCCAACCTAATAGATTTATTTATCGTAACTGCAGTTTGTGCGGCTTCAAATGATTCAGCGGATCTGGCAGACTATTGATGGTGTGTAGAGCTGGTTCAAGTATTTACTAGTGATGTCGAGGATGTGATACATCAAATAATGCTTTTCAAGTTTTTTGTAATTCATTACCTTACCTTAATTTTATACTCACGATCCGGCCAGCGTCATAATATTGTTTTTAAATATTATATGATTTGACACTGGAAGTACTTGCAGTTCGCGAATCTTTCGAACGATTTATTTAGTATTCATTTGATTTGGGTTAATTTATTTTACACTTAACGCTTGAATACCATCCATGCAAGACAACAGTGTGTGCTTTCGCACATTCTCGGCACATAATACCCACATGCGTGCTCGCGAAAGAGCGAAAGCGCCAGAGACGGTATCTAAGGTCGGCCGATCAGCTCCGCAAGTTTCTTCTACACCACGTATTTTTCAAGGCCCCATGGTGGATAATCCTTTTCGATTGCCTTTATGGCTGTTCCGGTCTGTTATCTTCCCATAGCCTATAGTTTCTCTGCCGCTCGCAGCAACAAACCCCTTTTCAGTGTAGAGAGAAAGACACACAGTTCGCGTGGCAAATAGCCTCGTTTGACGTTTGAATGGTGCAAACGGAAATGAGTGATTCTCATTTTTCGAACGTGACATGCGTTCGGTGGTTAGCTGTCCTTTTTACTTTTTGATACAGCAAAATTCAAAGGACTTGGTGAATTTTATTTCTCAGTTTCTTGCTAGTTCTCTTGGAGAAGACATCACGACTCGCCAAACTTCAAAACGAACTCAGTAGTCTAAGGCGGATGGTTGGTTGTGGGAAGAAGTTTTATCGTTCCTATTTTATGAGACGTGCTTGTATACATGTCCTCCACCGTGGATCCTTTTCCCTGGAGCTTCTCATGGTTGCGAGATGTTTGCCATGCGCTTCGTGTCCTGTTAGATGTAATCGGAAGTCGTAAAGCGAATGCAGGAAGTCACCTAACTAAAACTGTTCTTTCGGCTTCTTCGTCTGCTGCCGTGTGCTGACCATACGTTTTATCATGTTTCGCTTGAAGTCCGTTTAGTGGTCAAAGTTGGTAGCTCCAAAGTGATGATTTTATTGTTCTGCTTTCCTTCTACTTAGTAAGACTATTGATGAATTTCTCCTAGTTTGTTGCTATTTTCTGTAATTCAGTATGCAATTGGAATAATGTTGAATGATGTTCAAAAGATACGATTTTATAAAAAAGAAAAGAATAATATCTACTATCTTAACATTGGCACAAACCAATAAATACCCTACTAGGTGAACAACAACCAAGAACCAAACCAATAAATACCCTACTAGGTGAACAACAACCAGTGCCTTAGAAGATTCGCCTCCTAAAATGACCTGGCACGCAGACGTCTCCGTCGGTCTCCGTTGGTCACGTGAAGCACCAGTTGTTTCCCCTGTGTTCGTACGTTCCTGATCCCTTAGACGCGAAGATCGTTACTAAACGCGCACATGACCTGAACAGTAACAGACCCAGGGTGAATAGGCTATCAGCCACTATGGCATGCTGGTGTAACCACCATAAAGCCAAAACTGTCGCTAGTATAGTTGTTTTTTGTTTTGTTTCGTTCTCTGTCGTTTTAAGCGAGTCGCACAAGCGAGCTTTTCCACCTCAGTCTTCATTGGGTGGCATGATGGCGACGCGTGGACGCGTTTGGTAAAATTGATTTTAACATAAATCACATGTGTGTCGAGGTCATGTTGATGGTGGATGAAAGATTTATCTTTTCCAGTCACACTTTCGTTCGATCACTCGGTTAAACATATGGACAAGAAATACTGAAGAATCGCGCCCATTATAAGGCACACGCTCCTCACACACAAAAGCATTTCCAAAGATTCTGTACAGTCCGTTTGCTGGAGAGATTGGCAACATGGTTCGCGATGTTTCGCCGCTCGATATTTATCCGCATCACAGTATCGTTCTGATCGCTTAGTAGAAAGTATTTGTTTTTCTGGAGAATGTATTTTTGTGGATGGGATAGCGCTATGAAAAACAACTCATCAACTTTGGCAGAAGGAAAACACATCAATTTGATCCTTGCAGTCTTCTGCAATTAATTCAAACGATATACCCATCTATCGGTTAGAACAAAAGCAATGGGAGAGAAAACAGTAACTTTTGCTCCTCAACTCAATTCGAGAAACTATTTCCATAAATATTTTCTGAAAAAATTAAACATAGTTGAGACATCAAATGCATCATAGTATTCAAATCAATTGGTTTGAAAGCCTTTGTATATGCAAAGTGTGTATTGTGTATTTGAAATGTATATTGAATAATAGTAGTAGCTTGTTTAATAGTTTAATATTATTATTATTATTATTTGTTTATTATTATTATTTTTATTATTATTATTTTTATTATTATTATTTTTATTATTATTATTTTTATTATTATTATTATGTTTAATAGTTTAGTGTAATAGTGTATCTAATAGTTGAATTGGAGAATCGTGGGAAGATTTTCTTTTAGTATTTTAGTATACGGATGCAGGCGAGTTTATATTCCTTTTTCACACGACGAACCAGTCCATTTGTAAGGTCTGTCTAACAAACAAAGCCCCTTTCAGGAGGAAGCGGTGTCAATGTCATTAACATTGCGACCATGTGGTTGAGAGAAAAGAATGTAAGAAGTCAAGGAACACTGAACTCCGTTTGAGGCATCCAACCAGTTGTTTGGTCGTTAATGTTAAGGTTGATGGTTGACGAAGTTACTTTGCAAAGGGCGTTTAATGTTTTGCGCGAGCATGGCTTGCAAATTCTACGTCAAAATACACCGATGCTCGTTTTACCTACCTTCAACTTTACCATGCTACGTTCCATATTGCGACAGGTTTTTGGGAGAAAATGCAATATCAGGTAAAACCGCAATCTCAACCTACCTCAAGTGAACTATGTCCTGAATAACCCGGTTTTGCCCCAAGTGTTGGTTTTAATATCCAATTTTCTTCAATTTTAAATCCATTCCCACGGTGTGCACCCTTTGTAAAATAAGTTTATCGTCCCATCACATCGTACTTTCCGATACCCTTGATGATGTTTGTGTTGAAAGGATATTTACATAAGTTCATGAACATTGGCAAGCTCGACATACATTTCGCGATTTCGAAGAACTGAACTAGATTCCATTAATAATTAAAGTGAAAACTCCATGCATCGTGCACAATATCTAGCCTAAAGTTTATCTTTCTGTTTTATGTTGTGCTTGAAGTGTTATATTACTTGCGTTCTTTAGCTATGGTTGGCACGACCAAACATAATTGAGATAGTCGTTATTGAACAGCTATGCATCACACTTCATTTATTCTAGCGAGTAGTATTACCTTTCCTGTTCACACTATATTCAACGCTCAAGCGCATTCGTTAGGGTTCGAACGGCAACGGAGCTTTTATGCTTATCACCACTTGTCAGCACGGTTGTTAGACACCATGCCATTCGAATACTCATAGAGATGCACTAATTGCTGCAATACCATGTAGTTTATGGTATCCCTCATCGTACGAGACAGTCATACGAGTCTAGAGGCAGTTGAGTAATTTATAATGCGAGAGATATACGGCGATGTGTTGCTCTTATGGTTAGTGATTTAGCAAATACCAGTATGTTATGCGCTTTGCCTAGATTACTATAAATCATGTTGCTGAGATGTGCACCTGAACAAGAACTTGCTGTATGCATGCCGCAAGGGGCATGTAATTGTGCTATACTCTCGTCTTGTCATATTGCCGAATCAAATAATTTAATGGTAGTGACTGTGCGATAACTGTTAACGTCTGAAAAATATTTCGTACGGGCGGTTTTGTTTCGCTGGCTGGATTGGATGGCTTTCGGTGGATATTCGCTACTCTTTCGAAAACCAGGGTACGGACACCTGTTGAGGTATGCCACTGCTAGATTATATGCGTTGAGAACAAATTGCGCTACGGATCAATGCAATCGTTAATTAATTCCAACTTCTGTTTCATGACAAAGTTGAACAGAATGCAGTAAATTTTGAATATAAAATATAAATAATAGCACATATTGTTGGATCTTTGATTGTCAAGAGTCATTTTCACCTCAGCTCCCTGCTGCTTACATGTGTCTGTACGATTGGACTTTTTCGAAAAGTTTGTTCGAATGAACGGATAGCCAGTAGCCACCCAACTCGCCTGCAGCATATTGGACGTGTATGCCAATCTGTCGCGAGGGAGATTATTGATCATAAAACGAAACAACGCACGTTTTGCCGATACGCTCTTCAACATCCGCAAACTCGCCCGCTTCATCGGATGCAGTTCATGGGTGGGAGAGGGTTTATATTCATCGCACAATGGTTCTAATGTATGTGCGATTACTATCCCAAGTCTAGAGTCGTTGGCACATCCATTGGTGGTTGAACACATTCGGAGAGACGGGCGATTACCACTATCCGCGGTCGCCTTCGCTCAGTGATGGAGGAAGTTAAATGATAATCATTTAATGAAATAAAACGCAAGCGATAATGATAAAAATTTAATTGATTTTATTCGCATCGATAATTCAGCTCGCTAGTTTGTTCACAGAGCAGTGAAATGTTCGGGTGCTACCAGCCTCTTCGGCAGCCGGCCGACGACCCCCCGCTAGCACCGGCATTAATTCCAGTTGTTGTGACATGAGCACCACCCCAAACCAGGAGGAGAACTCGCCGGACTCCTCCCATCCTGCAAAATCGTGTGCCGCGCTGTCATGAATTATCGATGAGCGAACACTTGATTTTCTGTTGCGCTTTGTACTAGGAACAATGAAAAATGGTATTGTATTGTTTCATTGCTTGTCACATGGGGAATTCTTTCATTATTTTTCAGGTATGATCTAAACTGATGTAGGGAAACTGCCTGGTGGCCTTATATCGATTTAATTACCATGTTAAACGTTCTAACTAATAGAAATACTTTGCAAACTCTAAGGGTCTAATTAATTTGCTTTTTCTATCGTTTCTCTTGTTCTCCAGCCGAGTACATCGGATACGGATATGCACATCGCCCAACGGCTTGGCAATTATGAGGCGGTCAAGAAGTGCTTTATGGAGGCGTCGACATCGTATCATGTGATCGGTATCGCAACTAGCCCGGCCCCGACGACGCCTCGGGCCGGCAGCAGCAGCAACAGTGGAGTTCTGTCGAGTTCATCGTCGTCGACCGGCAGTCACCATCGGTCGCTTCCACCAAAAACCAATAGCAATAGCAATACCATTAGCAATAGTAACGTCAACTTCGTCAAGCCAGCCGACAATCGCTCCCTCTACAATGGTGGCCGAATGTCATCTTCTTCGTCGGCAGCGCCGACAGTCGGTGGATCGACGAGCCGTAGTGGAGCGCCAAACCATTACTCGTCCTCATCGTCGTTGTCATCATCGGGTACGGTGATCGGAGGCTCCTTTAACAAGCATGAGGTAGGTTTGTGACCCATTTCCACCCCCCCCCCCCCCCCCCCCCCCCAATTGCAGAGCATATTGAACCGAAGAGAATTTTTTCTGTGGTTCAAAATATAGTCCTTCTATGGGTTTATTGAAATTTTGATTCGTGCGATGAATCAAATAAATCCAAATAAATTAGCTTCCTTCAGTATCCTTGTTGACATTTCTTACATTCTTCCATTGTTTTGTTAATAAATGTTTAAAAACCCATGATTTATTTTAGGTGCATGGAGGTTCATCGAAAGGACCGCCTCCTTCGTCAATACCAACAGGGCTGATGAATGGCCGTTCCTCATCATCCGGTTCGATGATAGGACCCGGTGTTAACAGTGGAATTGGATGCGGTCCAGGTGGAGGGATCCCAGGACTTCCCTCTACCGCTGGCGGTGATAAGTTACCCTCACAATTACCCAATGGCCGACTGCCCCAGGTTGCAAACGCAAAAGTGCCTAGAGTAGTTAGTTTTTCTGTTTTTATGTACTCGTATTCTTACTTCATGCTCCTCCACCTCTCACACTTGCCTAACATTGTCATACCATTTCGCAAATCGATGATTTTTAGATAAAGATAAAGTTAATGTTGCCATTTACAATATGCAATACTAGCAATCAACAACTGTTATATTTCGTGAGCACAGTCCTTTAAATGTTTTTTTGCATCTCTTCGCATGGTCGATATTGGTTTTTCGTTATTTTTTTATACAACAATTTTTTGTTACTGTTCTGTTACAAAATGATGCTATGATATGTTATTGAAGACGCCGAGATAGCTTTTGTTTGTTTTTTATTGATTTATATTATGTCATTTAGAAGGAGTTCGATTAGTCTTATTTTTGAGTCGTTATTTGCTGTGAAGCATGTGTGTGATGTATCTAATTACATGGAATGTATCATTTTTGTAGATTGTGTCGATGAGAAGAAAACATTTCAATTGTCTAATTTTTTATTACAATCCCTTTGTTTCCTATTTTTCGTTTCAAATTGTCATCGCTTTTCGTCACAACACATCGCTCCCTTCATCCTTTCATCGTCCTTGTTATTCATTGTCCATCGATCGATAAATGGAAACCCCTCGAACCCGAAATGGTTTCGTGGTGGGTGGCATATGAATCCAGAACTCAAGTGATGTTTCCACTCCACTCAAGCAGGGCAACAATGTGGACAAAATCCTGAACGAGATGAAGTCCAGCCTGATGACGCCACTGACGGAGATCGGTGCCACGCCGCGTAAGGAGCTGGAATCTAAGTTTAGCTTCAACAACCCGAACCCGAAGTCATTCGTGTATGCCATGCCACCCCTACTTGCACCCATGACACCCCTATCAGCCGGCGGTGGTAATACTGGCGTCAGCAGCGGAAACGGATCTGCTGGTGCTTCAAGACCAATCGGTTCCTTACCGCGTAAGTACACAGTGTTTTTGCTTAAAGGATAAATGTTCGGCGTGGTAGGGATGGCGAATAGTTTATGCGTAATAATTACGTTCTTAATTGCTGCGGAAGGCTGCATACGCCTGCCATTGGTTTCATTTGAGATTATTTTGCTGACATTGTTTTATGCCATGAACCCGTATCGAACACAGAATAGGCAGGTTTATAACGAGACATGGAAATTGCAAAAGCAGCTAAACACAAAAGCCAAACTTATTTCTATACTTAATCCTCCGTCGACGGTTGTTTGATTCCACTGTCGGCTGACAAAAGAATTGCTCCATCGAATTGTTCCAATTGCAAACCTAAGCATCATCGACCTCCTCTTGCTAACGAGCGTGATGGATATCACCGTTGAATCATTGATGTAACAAATTTTTAATCGATATTCTTTTCTTTACTTTCCATCTATGTGCCGCCTGCTGTTTCGCCTCCTCACGTGGTTCGTCATCTCTTCATAATACACGTACTACGTATGTACTACCATGCTATCCGATGGTTACGTATCATTTAACTATTTTTTGCCGTACCATGATGTAGTTTCTGTTATGGAAATGAATCCTCCGCTTGTGTAAGTACACTGGAATCCCACGAGAAGTCGTTCTCGGGGCAGAGCATTGACGAATTGAAACTGATGGAAAATCTCGCCTACAGGTCTGGCATAGAGGACGACAATCAGAACGGTTCAGAGCGCAACTCTAGTGAATCCTCTTCAAATGAGAGCGTAGATGAATCGTCCAGCGAAGACTCAAACGTTGGTAATAAGCTGGCATCGAATGGTGGTGGAGCCCCTACTTCACATGGAGATGGTAATTTAAACGGTGCCAGTGGCGGCGGCAGTGGTGGAGGTGGCGGTGCTGCTGGATGTGTAAACGGTGGTCCAGTTGGGGATGGTGGAACCCTTGGTAGCCCGATAAGGCGAAAGGATTGGTCGCTGTTAAACTTTATGCAACCCGCCATCCAACAAGTGCCAAGCGAAAGTGCTCATCACCACAATACTCATCATAATGAGGAGAATTCGGTATCGTCGCCAATTCGAACACTAAAGATGGGTATTGGCGATGCTTTGGGTGTAGCACTGTCTCCTCCTTCCCTCGGAGGAATCGTTGCACCCATCAAAAATGAACCACTTGCACCGCTAGACGATGACCATCTGTCGAATGCCAGCAGCAACAGTGAACCTCATACGAGTGCGACTTCCAGTGGGCCATTAATCGGAGGAGCAGTTGCTTCATCCTCCTCCTATGTAAAGCAGGAACCCTATCCCAGCGAAAACAGTGCCTCATCGCCACCGGCTTCAATGGGTGTTAAGAGTGAGCGGAAGGACGATGGTCTCGATCGGCTATCGTTATCGAGTCCGATCAAGAGTCCTCTCGAACATCATCACGGTGGCTACAACAATCATCAACAACAACAGCAGCAACATCTTTTCGGCAGCGAGAACTTGGAGCCGGACGTGGATGTGATAAGTGCCCTACAGGAAGCCAAAGAGTTTAGCCTCATCAAGCCGATATCGAGCATGTCCGGTAGTGACTCGGACGATGCGCTCGATGCGCCTCCTTCGGCAGGCGGAATGGACGTGGATCAGTCATCAACGGCACACACTCGACTGTTACCAGCACCTCTGCAGCATCTCCAGCAGCATGATGCCATCGGTAGTAACGGACTAGAGGCAGGAATTGCGGCGGCAAAAAAGAAAAAACGAAAGCGGAAACCTGCTGGAGCGAATGAAAGAGAACAGCGTGATGCATCGACGAGTAGCAGCGAGGATGAACGATATAACGCCATCTCACATCGAAGTCGTTCGCAATCGTTCGAGAAGGATAAATCGTTGCTGAAAGGGCGAGGGCGACAACGGAATGCAAGCAATACTCACGGTGGTGGCGGTACGACAACGAGTGCAGCTTCCAGTGCCAGGTACTCTGATGCGGACTCTGTGGCCAGTGGTAGTGGACGACGATCGAGCAAAACACCTTCACACGGATCAACTCCGACGAAGAAGTTAGGCCTGGGTGTGTTGAGTGCCAGCGGGGCATACGTAGATCCTGGAAGCATTATGAGCCCACCCCTAAGTATACCTTCAGTGGATGGCATTCCGCCGACGGCGAAAACCTCTACCTCCCGTAAGTCACTTACGCTGATCTCACGAACCAGTACCTCGTCCTCGGAGGAAGAGTCTTCTGGAGGGTCCTCGGGATCTTCGGTGGAATCGGAATTTAACCACGATAGTGCGACAGAGCAGATCGAAACGGAACCTCTCGTGATACCAGAGGTTATTTCGAAAAAGGTGAAATCGAAGAAAAAATATGACAAAGATCCTAGTGTCATGACATCGGCTGCTACCGTTCTACCCGCGAAAACCTCTTCCGTTGAGCAGTTGGCGAAAAACGGATCAACGGGCGTAGGAAGAAGTAGTCGAAGTAGCAGCACCAATCGTAACCTGTACCATCTCTCCTCAGACAGCAATGACGAGTAAGTAATTGAGGGTCGTTGTGCGCTACAACGCAATCCGTCACCCACTTACGCATAAACCGTTCTTCTTTCAGGCGACCGTCAATCCTCGCATCACCTTTTCCAACCAATGGTGGTCGTTCGGAGGTCGCTGGAGATAGTCCGACGATAGCTGGCAAACTGTCGAAGAAAGTGCGCAAACGATCGTCTGCATCGGTGGCTTCGGTAGAAGATGACGAGCATACTCGCAACCGTCAACAAACGAATTGTGTTCCCGATGACGACGACGATGATGATCGATCCGATAGTAACAGTGAAAGTGATAGTGATGCACCAGCCAAAAAGGAGAAGGTAGGATTACTTTTCTTGGTGTTATTCCGAAATCCATCATCAATAATTGTTTTTATTTTTCTCTCATTCATTGTCCTTTCCATAAAAAACAGAAGCAGAGTAAAAACAAAAAAGCGGCTGTGGTTGCCCGGGTTTTCAACAATAACGCCTCGTCATCTAGTGGTGGCAAAGGTAAAGGTGGAAAGGGTAAAGGCGGAAAAGGTAAAGGGCAGGTTTACATCGATCATGTAGATGATCTGCATGTTCCTGCAAAGAATCCGGCTCAATTGACACCAGCGAATGCCAACAATGTGTCTCGTCAATCACCTATCACTAGCCATGTGGATCAAAAGAGGAATTTGTCCACGCAGCAGAATTTGAGCGTGCCTTCACCTTCGACTGCAGGCCTTTCCACTTGCTCTCCACGTGCCGAAGGTGTTCGACCAAGTAGCAGAGGTGTAGGAGGAGGAGGTTTAACGCCGGGGCAGAGGACAGAGCCTAACCGAACGTCACCGTTGTCATTGTTTTCCCCTATAAAAGGTGCCTTACAAAATATCACGCTTATGTGTCGTATCGATTTGAGCCGCCTTCTAAAAATACCACCACCGCCGTCGCATTCGGGATCCGGCAACACCAGATCTCTGTCGGGTAAGGCAAATGAAAGCTACAGCGCTCAACGAAGTGCCTCAGCTCGACAAAAGAGCAAAAGCCCATACGATCAGCAGGAAAAGCGAAGGAGAAACTCAGCTGGTCAGCAACAGCAGCAGCAGCAACATCACCACCAACAACAACATCAACATCAGCACCAAGCGCAGGATCACGATCGAAACGGTAACGGTTCAGTACACAGTTCCTCATCTACCCCGAGGAGGCTTGAAGACCGATCAGGATCTATCTACGATCGGAACCGTCTTGTGTTGGACGGTGAACCGGTGCTTGAAAACGGAGCTATTGGTGGAGCTGGGCCTTTGAGGCATCGCAGTAATTCCATCAACAGTGATTATAGTGGTGCTGCACAGAAGGCACGGGAGTATCATCGCGGGAGCGATGTCAGTGCTTTTAGCAACAATTCAACATCATCTTCTCCTTCGCTACACCATGGCAATCATCGTCATACGGGTGCTACAGTGATTGGAGGCTATCAGGCACACCACAATCTTGCCGGGGATCCGAAAGGATCAGCAATAAGAACAGGGAAATCGCCGCTTCTCCCAGGGTACGACGAGAAACTCCTCACAAAAACGGAGAAACTGAGTTACAGTGGGTTGAAGGAGGATAAGCATTCACTTATATACAGTGGCAGTAAATACTCTAGTTCAGGCTATGGTTTAATCAAACAAGAAGGAGGACAATCGATCAAGCAAGAATTCGCAGGCAGTAATGAGTTTACAACCGACAGCACACTGCTTGGCGAGGGTAAATTGGGCTCTGCAACGGGTGCTAAGATGGTTGGAAGCGTAACAACGAATGGCACCGCTGAAGGCGCTGCAACCGGTGGACGAATGCGAAAACGTTCCGTGAGTTCGAGCAGCAACTCTAATAATACGTACAAAGAGAAACGCCGGAAAAAGGATAAGACAACCACTTCACAGGTGATCAAATGTCATGTATTAATGCTTTTGGAACATTTTGTACTTATCATAGTGGTGTATTTCTTCTTTCGTTTCCTTTTTTCTAGACTGACCAACTTGAACAATTTCCACCGACCAATCATGATCGGTTAGTGGGCGACGACTGTCAAACGGCAGTTAGTGTCGCTAGCGGGACTGTGGAGCGAGGCCATGGCGCTGGAGCTGGAGCGCAACATCACACTAATCATCATCATCCGCAACAGACGGCAGCAGCCGATCCATTTAATTCGGCAGGTACCGGTTCACCGGAAGCTCCAGTGCATATCAAGAAGGTGTACGTTTCCTACTTCGAGCCGAACGTTGAAGAGTTGTCGGAGGTGCGTGATCAGAACCGATACCTGTCGGAGGCAAAACGGCTCAAACATGCGGCAGATCGCGAAGGGGATCATTTGGCGCAAGCAATGCTCTACTTGGAAGCTGTACTGTTCTTTCTGCTCACTGGTGACACAATGGAACGAGATCCTATCACCGAAAAAGCGGCCTTTACGATGTACAAAGATACGCTTTGCTTGATTAAGTGAGTGCGAGTTGGTCTTTTTGAATTCCTTCCATTTTTATCGCTCATGTTTTGACACAATGAAAATGTTAATATGCCTTTTGTTATGATTTATAGGTTCATTTCGTCAAAATTTCGTAGCCAACTGCAACATCCGACAGTGCAGGGTAATATTCACACGAAGGTGGCCATTCTAAGGTATGTCCGATATTGACCCATTGTTGGAATCTCAATCTGTTAGAGTCCTGATCATCACGTTCTTTCCAATATTGTTACAGTTTACGATGTCAATCGTTAATCTATCTGAAATTGTACAAAATGCGACGACTAGAGATGAAGGAGACCGGCAAGACAATCGGCGAATTCAACCATAAAACTAGCACTGTGCCGGCCGAACTTGCAAACGGAAACACACCATCTCCTCTGTCTCCGACGTCAGTTGGATCGCAGGTAAAGTGGCTTATGCTGAGACGGATAAATCCACCGTTGCATAAGCAAATGCATAAAAATTTGCTAATGGATCTATGTCCCGTTCGTATTGAAATGTACTTGCAGAGCTCTGGGTATAGTTCGGGACAGAATAATCAGGCCGGATCAATCCCACCGATTAATTCGTCACCAGCTCAATGCATCCTTATGCCCATCAATGTAAGTAATGTCGGAAATAGTTTTACAAATGCAACTGTTATTATCATTTAATAAACGAATTCCTTCCTTTCTGTTTAAAGGTACACACCGCATACCAAAAACAAACGACACTCTTCACGAACCTTTCCACCTGTTTTGATCTTTGGGAACAAGCGGATAGCTTGGTAATACGAGGGAACCATAACGGTAAGCATGATTGCTACAGCCCAAATCCTATCGAAGCCTGCCCATTATTATCAGTGTATATCGTTTTACAGAATTTTTCATCGACCTGGACCACGAGAATGGACCGATGACTCTGCACAGTTCGCTGTACAATGTCGTCAAGTATGTGCAGGCTGGTATTCAGAAGTTGCGGCGCATGTAACATTGGGCCCTACTGGTGGAACCGATGCAGAAACAGTTAGCCTTCTTCTAGTATCCACTTTGTGACAATAAGCAGAAGCAATGCGGGCGATCGAACTGTCGAACGGATCTGCATATATTCCGTCGCAGTGATTCGGAAATGCAACATGAAAGCCATGGACCATTTTGCACAACGATGTATCCACATCGTAAAATCAATCAATCTACCAAGTGAACGCATGGGAACACATCGAAAAGAATGGAGACAAAAACCGTGCATCGTGACCAACCAACTGTTATCATCAAAGTGAGATATCAATGCACTATAGTGATACACCACCTAACGTTGACTACAAGATATCGCGGGCTGACGTATCATAAAGCCTATACCAACTATCAAAAGTATGTCGTGAAAGTTGTTTGTGTGGGTTTTGCTACGCTCACAAAAACTCAATGTAATAATTTCAGTAACTTATTTGCAAAGAACCAACGACAATACTTTCATTTGGATATTACCCTATGCTTCGCTACGATTACATTTTTTTTTTCCAAAAGTACAGTTGTTGATCGGTTCAAGCTATTGTGCTTCAATCCATCTAGAAGTATTTCTTAACGTACACTAACTAATCGGTGCAATGTTTATTGGTTCCTATTAAAGTAGACGGTTCGCTGTGCATTTCTTACTCAACAAATGCATATAAGGATGAACGAACCGTTGCCCTAGAAGAAACCATTTCTTGGCGTTCTGCGATAACCGTTGGCTTGAATTAAA